>NW_024425230.1:8109158-8196733 GCF_017311325.1 Ursus maritimus | reverse complement strand
CCCCCCCCCCCCCCCCCCCCGCCTCATCAGCCGTGATTTGGTTTCCTGCTGGGAAAGGCCTTCCGGGCTGGGCTTCGGCGCCCTCCCAGTAACTCAGTCCATTCTCACAGAGGCAGCGCGTTTGTGGCCTTGCCTGCGTGCACACCGGCTCCATCTCCCCCACGGACAGCCCAGCCCTGGACCAAACGCTTCCCCTTCTCGGTTTTGGTTTCCTAGGCGCGGCGGCGATGTTATTGTCATTGGCCTGGAGAAGGACACGGGCGGCCAGCGGGGCCGTGTCATCGCCGTCTTAAAAGCCCGGGAGCTGACTCCACATGGGTAAGCCTGGGGGTGCCTCCTTTAGGCCCCGAGCTGTGGTGTGGGGAATCTAGGCCCCTCTGCCAGCTCCTCGACCCCCCACAGTGGCTTCTTGCCTTTCCGTCCTCCACAGATAAATGCCACAGTGGCCATAAGGCAGAGAAGGAACAAGATGGGGTCCCCCAGGCAGCTCCTTGGGGCTCAGCAAATACCAGCTGAACCAGGCATCAGCCACGGGTCATGGCTGGCTGTGTCTGGGGTTCCCAGTGCACCTGCAGACCAAGTGTTCTGCCTGGGGGATATGTCTCCAGGGCCGGCGTTCAGCAGCGATTGAAACGGGGAGCTGGGTGATTCGTTGTTCTTCCCACCAAGCAGGAGGGCCCTTCCTGTGGTGCCCCACCTGCCCATCTAGCCCCTAGGGGAGCCGCAGACCTAGCACGCACCACCCCTCACCATGCCCAAGCCCGGGCTCTGCCATGGCTGCAGACCCATCTGTTGGGGGGTCCTACCAGGAGGCAGGCCAGACTCCACTGTGAGGATCATCCTGGGGCAAAACAACCTATCCGGATATACTGTGCGTGGCTGTGAGCATGGGAGGCTAAGACCAGCTCGTGTCTCCAGAGCCCCCTGGCAGCCAGCACTATCCTTGCCTCACTTTGTCTCCTGAGCCCCATCCTGCAGATCTCCTTTATGGAGAAATCCCATTCGGCCTGTTTGCCCAGAGCAGGCTGACGATGAGAGGGAAAACATCTATGGCAGGTCCCCTCCCTTGCCTGAAAGTGTTGAGTTCTCCAGGAGTTGCTGGATCCATTGACCCCTGCTCTGCCAGTGATTCCAGAAACGAGATCTGGTTTTTTTGTTTTGTTTTGTTTTTTGCTGAGCCCTGGCTGAGTTTGTGCGCTGAAGTAGTTCCCAGATCACATGTGGGGCTTCTGGGGGAGCAGGCAGGTCTGTAGAGCACTGCCTGTTGACCTCAGATTGCCCATCATTAGCGTCCCTGAATTTTTCACTGGTTTTTCCTATTCAGCCCCCAAAGGCAGGTTTTCCGGGAGCCAGGCACACTCTCTATAGGGAGAAAGCAGCCCAGGCTGCTTCTGCCCAGAAGGGCCAGAGCCCGATCCCACCAGCTTTTTGCCATGCATCTGAGCCATTGATTCCCTCTGCAAATAGCTAGTGAGTGCCCGCGGCGTGCAAGTCCCCAAGGAGGCCAGAGGCCCTGCCCATACTGGTTTGCATGCTGACCACGGGGCAAGGCGGGGAGTGCTGGGATGTGGGCTGCCCAGTCCGGCCGAGGCCCAGCAGGAAACCTGTGGTGTGTGCACAGATCAGCAAAACAATCCACAGCCTCAAAAAACAAATGCCTGTAGTTAGGGCACGTTGGCACGGGTTTCTGTCGGATATACCGCCCTGCATTTCCTGAGCACTGGGAACTTAACGTGGGAGGAGAGCCAGGCCTGAGCTGACGACTAGGGGACTGAGTCAGTGCTTCAAATCCATTATGGGCCGTTGACAAGCAGCAGTCAGAGTTGATGGTGCTTTCTGGACACTTGGGGGTCGGGGTCCAGTGACAGAGGCTACCTGCTCTCGTTCCATCTGTGGCCTTCCATGGAGTGAGTCCCTTACAGACGGTCCCCATGCACACAAAGGGATGTGCTAGGCTCTTCTTCTGTTAGGATGCTTCTGCCCACGGACCGGACCCCCGGAGGAAAGCAGGGCATCAGAGCACATCCCTGCTGCCGGGCCGGGATGTCCAGATGCCCCCCTCAGCCAGGCCCCCAAGAAGGTACAGACTGAGGGTCCTGGCCCCGACCAAGTGGGGAGCCCTGTAGGTTTTCTCAGACCCCCGTCCTCTCTGTAGGGTGCTTGTGGATGCGGCCGTGGTGGCAAAGGACACAGTCGTGTGCGGCTTTGAGAACGAAAACATGGAGTGGTGCCTTGCTGTCTGGAGGGGCTGGGGCACCAGGGAGTTCGACGTTTTCTACCAGTCCTACGAGGAGCTGGGCCGGCTGGAGGCTTGCATGCGGAAGAGAAGGTGATTCCTATGGAATGACAGTCGTGGAGCCCTGGCTGCCCCGGGCCCGCGGCTTGACCCGTCTACCTGCAGCCTGCCGCTCCCTGAGGACCCAGGAGACAGACTGGGTTCTCCCACGAACCACTTGCTGCTAGAAGTACCGAGAAGTTACCACCTGGCCATGGTTTGGGGGATTCCCCGGTTCTCCAGGCAGAGTTAGCTGCCTACCTCCATTTTCCCACTGCTGGTTTTACGACCCAAGAGAAGACAGTGGGGCCCAGTTAGGAGCAACTCTCCCCTGCCTCTTCCATCCACTTCCAGGAGCAGGGGAGGGGGATCCCGCTCCAGACTGGGTCACACAGAGGAGGGCTGGGTCTTCCCGGCACAGTGGGCCTGCCCATTTTCCTCCCCAGGTCTGGGATGGAGTTACACTAGAGGTTCTCAGTGGGGGAGCAGATCGGGGCAGGGAGGGGTGGGGGCGGTGACCTCTGCCCCTTCCCGCAGTGGCCTCCAGGCTCTGGGCACATTTCACAAGCCCCCGGGGCCCCCGGGTCTCAGGGCCCCACTTGGGCAAGCTGAGATCAGATGTCTCCCGCTCAGGAAAGTCTCTGTGTGAGAAGCCCTCAGAAGGACCCTCGGGGAGGAGCACTGCGCAATCTGGGGAATGAATGGGTTCCTTTAAGTGACACAGCCGGAAAGCCAAGAGCTCGCCCAGGGCCCAGGGCGCCCACTCAGCCTCCACATTCTTCTCCTGCTGACAAAGGCAGGGGAAACTCAATAAGCAGGACTTAAGAAAGGGCCGTGTGTTTATAGCTTTTGTAAAGTAAACTTGGACGCAGCTGGAGCACAAGCCCTGTTTGTTTGCACATAACAATCTTGTTTATCACTTTAACAAATTAAGTAATAGCTCAGCGGTTAGGCCCCGGTTGTGAAATCACGTTGTATGGGGGCTTCGACCAAAGGATGCCTTTGCTCAACATTGACTACACACGTGTACAGTGAAGTCTAAAGAGCGAAGTTGGTCCAGGGGGGTTAGGGGTCAGCCAGCCACCGTTTCTACAAAGTACGCACGCACACAGGCACACGTACCACGTCGTTCCCGAGGGTCATCCTTAGGGGCTGTTGAACCCGGAACGGCGGTGTGAACACGAGATCCTACTCCAGTTCAAGTTGCTGACCTTTTTCTAAAATTAAGTTATAAAAATCATACTTCAGATTGGCTGGGACCTGCGGGCAAATGTGGTTCCTTTTATCTGAAAATAAACCGGTTCTCTGGAGCATGACGTCACAGCCTCTGTCTGCAGGGCATGTAGTAACGGCACAGGCTTCTCCCACCCAGGCGCACTGGCTGCAGGGGTGGGATGGGCAGCCCCCCTCCCCGGCCCCCGGCTGCCCCCATGCAAGCAGCCCACAGCAGCTTCCGGGAGCAGAGACAGCCGCTCTGGCAGCCCCAGCCTCCCCACTTCCTTCCGCCAGCTGGGCATCGAGTCCAACAGGGGCTGCGGGACGGCACCTCCTGCCCCGTCACCACTGTGTCCTGCCCTGGTCCCTCAGCTGGGCCTTGGTGGTCACCGCTCTCCCTCCCTTCTCTTCCCAGCACCCCACAGCTGCCCAGTTGCCCCCCAAATGCAGACCGGTTCCTGTCCTTCCCCTGCCCCCATCCTGCACTCTGCCACCCACAGCCAGACTGTTAGGCCGATGCTCAGGGCCCCCACGATCCAGGCCTACCCGCATTTCTGACCTGGCCTCCTCCCACTTGAGGCCCAAGCTGCTGCAAGGAGAGGCCAGGCGTTCTCACAGAGCCGGCTTGGGCACCTCCTCACAGAAGTTAGAAACCGTGCAGGAAATGGTTACACGACATAAAAATCAGAAACTTAAATGGAAAACTACCACAAAGTCAAAAGGCATTCAACTGGGGAAAAAATGTTGGTGACAAATGAGAGACAAATACCTCATTTATCTTACATACAAAGAGTTCATACCTATCGATAAGAAAAAGAAAACACAAAAGGAGAACAGGTAGGGACAGAAATAGCACTGGACCTCACCCAACAGGTAGGAAGTAGTCATGAGGACAACAAAATGTCATTTACTACCCTCATGTTGGCATGCCTGCGGAGATCTGAGGGCACCACGTTGGAAGATCCACACGTGCAAAGGCCCTGTGGCGGGAATGAGTTGCTGTGCTGGAAAGACATGAAGAGCTGGTGGGGCTGGAGCATTTGGAAGAAGGGGAGCTCAGAGGCCCGCTAGGCACGGCTTTGTAGGCATGGATCTCGGTCAAAGCTACTGGTAGTTTTAAGCAGGGATGTTTGATGACCTAGTCGTCTTTAAAAACCACTTTGCTGAGTGGAAAATGGGCTAAAGGGGAGCTAATCGACAGTGGGGCTACCCCTGAGCATTTTGGCCATATCCATCAAAATTTCAAAGGCACATACCCTTTGACCTAGCAGCGCCACTTAAGCATTTGATCCTGAACTTTCCTTGAAAGGGCCCCATGTTGCAGAACAAGAGTGTCATTGCGGCATCGCCTCTAGTGGCCCCAAACAGGAGACAACCTAAGCCTCTAGCAGGAGGGAAGTCAGAAATGACCGTACCTCCCACGCCGCCCTGCTCTTCAGCGGGTCCGAGAGGGGGCGGCGCTAACGGTCCTGCTCTGACATGTTCTCCAGGGTATAATAAATGCATTGTCTGCCTAAAAAGCAGCTCCCAGTGTCGTGTGTATGGAGTTACTATTTGAGTAAAAACCGTAGAGCTCCACGGCCACGCACAGGGAAATATCCTGAAGGATGCCCAAGAGTGGTAGACATTGGCTGCCTCTGGGGCGGAGAGTTGAGGGCTGGCGTAGAGCCGGAGGTCCTTAGGTTTTGCTTTATATTTTCCTCACTGCACTGTTCGAATTATATATGAGCCTTTCCATGACAGCAAGCCAGGCTGGGAGGGACTTCTCCCCTGGACCCCAGGAAGGACACACCTCGGCCTTCGTGTCCAGAGGTCAGGGGATGTCCCCACGGTGGGTATCAGGTCCCAGGGGCAGGGCCAATAATCTGTCACATCCATTGACCTCATGGCATGGCTCAGGCAGAGTCCCAGGTCGAGAAGGACAGGTGGGAGTCACTGGGGACAGTTGACAAAGGCCAATGGGCTCTGACCCTGATCTGCAGCCCAGCTGCAGGGTCAACACCTGCCCCCAGCAGATGAGCACCCAGCCTCCTCCCACCTCCCGCCCACCACCCTGTACCAGGGAAAGCAGCAGCCTTTCTGACGACCAGTCATCGGCTGGTCACCATCTTCCAGGGCCACTGATCACTCAGAGTCTCTGCAATGACCCTCCCTGGGGGGTGCACTAGACCCCACCTCCCTGCACAGCCCCTCAGACAGTGGGTCCTTCTTTCCCTGCTGTTCCTCTTGCAGAAAGTATCTGCTGAACCCCCAAGGTGGCATGGGGACACAGAACCCCCCACCAAGGCTACCCAAAAACAGCAATGTGAACCCCCACTAGATGCCAGCAGACTGCTTCCCCAGAAGACACAGCTTCTGATGACTCGGGACCTGGGGCCTCAAGGCCTCTGCCTCCCTAAGTGCCTAGTGGTATTTCCCATCAAGGCATGATGGAGCAGCCTGGAAGGAAATAGGGGCCGGGAAGTGGTGTGGTTCGTGAAAATAGCACTTAGAGAACCACTGGCAGAAAGTACTCAATAGCAGACCCTGCTTTTGTTGGCGCATCATTTCTCAGCCTCCTTTACAGGGAGGGGTGGGCCTGGGACACAGCGCAGCCAGGGATGGTGTGGAAATGGCTTAGTAGGGCTTCAGGGAAGCACCATCAAAGGGCTGACTTGGTGGGAGCCCCTTCAGCCCTGCCCCTGCCTCCCTGGTCCTCAACAGAGCGTGAGGGCAGGGCCCTCTGGGGATGCCGGGAAGACCTTGGGACGGTGATGGGGAGGCAGCCTTTCATGCCAGCCCTGGATGCTGACCTCCAGTCTCCTCATTACCTCATGGACCAGGAAATCACTTCCTTTTTAAACCAGTATTTTCCAACTCTCCACTACTAGCAGCCCAGTGCCATTCCTAAATGTTCAGGTACATTTTCCACTAGCGCAACCCAAGCCCCAAGGCAAAGAAGTGATGCTCTCAGGCTGGCCTTAAGTTTCTGTTCGAGTTCAGGCAGAGGGACCTGAGCAATGATGAATTGGAACATTCTGTGGCCAGACCTGCCCCAAGAGCTGACTTCCGCATTATGAGAGCCGGACATGGTCAATAGATCTTTTCCCTGGAACAACTACAATTACAAAGAGGTCCAGGGTTACATCCTACTCACCCAAAGGCCAGCTTTGATGTCCCGCAAGTTTAAACCCTTGACTCTGAGCAAGTTACCCCACCTCTGTGGCCCTGGTTTCTTCTTTGTGAAATGGCATGATAATTCTCACCCTGTCAGGATCAGGAGAGACAGTGTATGTGATAGCCCCAACCCAACCCCCTACCCAGGGCCAGGACTCCCTCCCTGCCCCCCAGTCATGACTACCCTCTCCCCTGTCATTACAACCAAGGAAGGCTCAGAAACACTTGGAAGAACTATGGCTATGAGTACGAAGGGGGCTCATGTGGAACAAGGAAGGTGTGAACCTAAGGCTGTAGATATTGGGTCAGTCTTATAAGTGAGTACTCAGTTTTGTAACAGATGTAGCATTTTATATACATAAAATGTATATAAATTTTATCTGATTCTTAGGGTCTTTAAAGCACTGAGGGTAATCTAATATTTTAGACTTTGATTACAGCAGTCAGCAAGAGAAGAAGAAAGGAACAAAGAAACTACAAAATAGGCAGAAAACAATTAATGAAATGGCAATAGTAAGTTCTTATCAATAATTACTTTAAATATAAGTAGATTAAATTCTCAAATCAGAAGACAATGAATGACTGAATGGATAAAAAACAAGACCCAATTATGTAAAGTCTACAAGAGACATTACTTCAACTTTAAGGACACACATAGGCTGAAAGTGAGGGGATGGAAAGTGATATTCCATGCAAATGAAAACCCAGAGAGAGCAGAGGTAGCTAAACTTAGCAAAATAGACTTTAGGTAAAAAGTAACAAGAAACAAAGAAAGTCATTATATAATGATACAGAGGTCAAATCATTAAAAGGATATAACAATTATAAAAATATATGCACCCAATATCACAGCACCAAAATAAACAAATATTAACATTTCTTAAAGGAGAAATAGATACTTATACAATAATAGTAGGGGATTTCAATACCCCATTTTCAACAATGGACAGATCACCCAGACAGAAAGACATTAAGGAAACACCAGACTTGACCTACACTTTAGACTAAGTGGACCTAACAGACAGATACAGAACATTTTATCCAACAGCAGCAGGATACACATTCTTCTCAAGTGCATACAGAACGTTCTCCAGGATAGATCATATGTTAGATCACAAAATAAGTCATAACAAATTTAAGAAGATTGAAGTCATATCAGTATCTTTTTTGACCATAGTGGTAAGAAACTAATATTAATGTCAGGAAGAAAACTGGAAAAATCACAAATATGTGGAAATTAAGGAAAACAAACCTGAACAACCATTGGATCAAAAAAGAAATTGAAAGGGAAATCAAAGACTATCTTGAAACAAACAAAAAATGGAAACACTACATGCCAAAACTTATGGGATGCAGCAAAAGCAAATCTAAGGGGGAAGTTTACAGGGATAACGCCTACAATAAGAAGGGGGAAAAAAGATTTTAAATAAACAATGTAACTTTACACCTCAAAGAACTAGAAAAAGAATAAACTAAAAAATAAAGTTAGCATAAAGAAGGAAATAAAGATCAGAGCAGAAATAAATGAAACAGAGACTAGAAAAACAGTAGAAAACATCAATGAAAGTGAACTTGCTTTTTGAAAAAATAAACAGAATTGGCAAGCATTTAGCTGGACTAAGAAAAAAACACTCAAATACATAAAATTAAAAACAAAAGAGATACAGATTACAACTGATACCACAGAAATACAAAGGATCATGAGAGCCTACGATGAACAGTTATACCCCAACAAATAGGACAACCTTGAAGAAACGGATAAATCCCTAAAAACATACAATCTACTAAGATTGAATCATGAAGAAATAGAAAATCTGAACAGATCAATAATGGGTAGAGATTAAATCAGTAATCAAAAATCTTCCAACAAAGAAAAATCATTCACTAGTGAATACCAAACATTTGAAGAAGAATTAATACCAATCCTTCCCAAATTCTTCCAAAACATTCAGGAGAAGAGAGCACGTCCAAACTCATTTTATGAAGCCAGCATGACCCTTTTACCAAAGCCAGACAAGTACACTACAAGAAAATAAGATTACAGATCGATATCTCTGGTGAATATAGCTGCAAAAATCCCCAACAAAATATAACAACCCTAACTTAAAAACACATTAAAGGGATCATACACCACAATTAAGTGGGATTTATCTCTGGGATGCAAGGATGTTTCAACATATGCAATGTCAATAGACCACATTTAACAGCATAAAGGACAAATATCATATGATCATCTCAATAGAAGCATTTGAGAAAATTGAGCATTCTTTCATGATAAAAAGCATTCTTTCTCAATAAATTTGATACATAGGAATGTACCTCAACATAATAAAGATCATATATGATAAGCTAACATCATACTCAGGAGTAAAAAGCTAAAAACTTTTTCTCAAAGACCACAAACAAAACAAGGATCCCACTCTCACCACTTCTGTTCAACAAAGTACTAGAAATCCTAGCCAAAACAATTAGGCAAGAAAAATAAAAAAGAGATCCAAATAGAAAAGAAAGTAGTAAGATTGTCTTTGCAGATAACACGATGTTATATATAGAAAACCCTAAAGACTCCATATACAAACAAAAACTGTTAAAACTAACAAACAAATTCAGTAAGATTTTAGGGTACAAAATCAACATGCAAATATCAGTTGTGTTTCTATACACTGAAAATGAACTCCCCCAAGAAGGAATTAAGAAAACCATTTTATTTACAACAGCATTAAAAAAATGCTTCAGGAGTAAATTTAAACAAAGAGGTGAAATATCTGTCCACTGAAAATTATAAACATAGGTGAAAGAAATTGAAGAAGAAATGAATGGAAAGACCCTGTGTTTATAGATTGGAAGAATTAATATTGCAAATACTATATGAAGTGATCTACATAAATGCAACTGTTACCAAATTCAAATGGCATTTTTCACAGAAATAGAACAATCCTAAATTTGTGTGGAACCACAAAAGATCCCAAAGAGCCAAAGCTCTCTAGAGCAAGAAGAAAGCTAGAGTTATCTTCATGATATCAAACTTCTTGATATTATCAAGCTATAATAATTGAAACAGTATGGTACTGGCATAAAAACAGACAGATGGACCAATGGGATACAATCAAAATCCTAGAAATAAACCCACCCGTATATGGTTAACTAGTCTCCAAAAAAGGCACCAAGAATACACAATGGGGAAAATATCATCCCTTTAATAAATAGTGTTGGGAAAATTGAATATCCACACACAAAGAATGAAATTGGACCTTTGTCTTACACAATACACAAAAATCAACTCAAAATGGATTTAGACTTAAATATTAGACTTGAAACAATGAAACTCCTAGAAGAAAACAAAAGGGAAAAGCTCTTTGACATCAGTCTTGGCAATGTTTCTTGGCTTTGACTTCAAAGGCAACAAAAGCAAACACAAACAAGTGGGACTACATCAAAGTAAAAAGTTTTTTCACAGGAAAAGGAAACAATAAGAAAGTGAAAAAGCAACCTACGGAATGGGAGAAAATATTTGCAGACCATATATCCAATAAGGGGTTAATATACAGAATATATATAAGGAAATCGTACAACTCGATAGCAAAAAAAAAAAAAAAAAGCACCTCCAAACAACCTTTGTATAGGGCTTGTTTTCCAAAGAAGAGCACTGTTGAGAGTAGCGAAATTCTAAGCCTACTTAGGCATATTGTCAAGCAGTTTAAGAAGTAACTCAGCAAGTTTTGTGAGTGCAAATGTGCTAAAGCCGCATTCTGCTTTAAAAGGTTGTAACAAATACAAAAAAAAAACATTTTTTTAAAGGGCAAAAAACCCGACTAGACACTTTTATAAAGAAGACATACGAATGGGAAACAGATCTGTGAAAAGATGCTCAATGGCCCTAATCATTAGGAAGCACAAATCAAAACAATAATGGGCTATCACCTCACACCTGTTAGGGGGGCCATTATAAAAAAGTCAAAAGAAACAAATGTGGAGAGAGGGTGAGAATGCGGAGAAGAGGGAAGTCTTACGTACTTCCAGTGGAAATTTTGATTGGTACAGCCACTGTGGAAAACAGTATGGAGGCTCCTCAAAAAATTAAAAATAGAATTACCATCTTATCCAGCAATCCTACTTCCAGGTATGTATCCAAAGGGAATAAAATCACTATCTCAAAAAGGTATCTGTACTCCTAGGTTCACTGCAGCATTATTCACAGCCACCTACCTATGGAAACAGCGTGTCTGTCAGCAGATGAATGGATAAAGAAAATGTGGTGTGGAGACATGTATACAGAAAATTAGTCGGCCTTTAAAAAGAAACAAATCCTGGCATTTGCCACACTGTGGATGAACCTGGAGGACATCAGGCTAAGTGAAATAAGCCAGATGCAGAAAGACAAACACTGCATGGTATCACATGCGGAATCTGAAAAAGTCAGTCAGTAACAGAGAGCAGAAGGGTAGTTACCAGGGGTTGGGGGTAAGTGAAAAGGGGAGAGGGTGATCACATGGTACAAACGTTCTTTCTTTCTTTTTTTAGCTTTTATTTTAAAGTAATGTCTACACCCAACTTGGGGCCCAGACTCACAACCCCAAGATCGAGAGTCACATGCTTTTCCAACTAAGCCAGACAGGCGCCCCTGGTACAAACTTTCAGTAATAAGTTCTGGAGACCTCGTGCACAGCATTGTAACTGTAGCTAATAGTAATATATTGCATGCTTGAAATTTGCTAAAAGAGTAAATCTTAAGAGTTGACCCCACACAAAAAAAGGAGTAAATCTGAGGTGATGGATGTCAATTAGCTTGATTATGGTGTTCATTTCACAATGAACACCTGTGTCAAAACGTCACATGGGGCACCTGGGTGGCTCAGTCCGTTGGGTGTCTGCCTTCAGCTCTGGTCATGATCTCGGGGTCCTGGGATCAAGTCCCGCATCGGGCTCCCTGCTCAGCGGGGAGTCTGCTTCTCCCTCTCCCTCTGCCTCTGCCCTGTTCGTGCTCTCTCTCTCTCTAATAAATTAAAAAAATCTTAAAAAAAAAAAAAGTCACATTGTACACCTTAAATATACACAATTCTTATTTGCCAATAATACTTCAGGAAACTTGGGGAAAAATAACATCAGAGTGGGGGGCAGTGCAGTTCTGAAGCTCCAGGAGGTGCTTCCCCGCGGGCCCCGGGAGAGCCACGGCCTGGCCTCCCCTCCGAGCACACACTAGTCCCTCAGGAGGATTCTGCCCGATGTCCCTCTGCCTGATGTCCCTCTGCGCTGCCGGCATCTTCGCTTCCTCCTCAGGTGGCCTCCCAGATGTGCTGTGTGCTGTGCGGGGCAAGGCGACATCTTCCCGCCGGCCCGGAATGGATCGTCTGTCTCCAGGGCCAGCCTGTGTCAGCTCAGCCGTGTAACTTCTCCCCCGGTACATGGCAGAGGTGAAGGAGGGAGAGAGCGGGCAGGGGAGGAGAGGGGTGGGGGGAGCTTCCGCAGAGGATTCAGTCTACACCCGGGAGCTGGAAGTACTCCCGCCTCTGCGATAGCTGGGACGGGTCCCTGAGGCCTCCCACCGAGCGCAGCTCAAAAGGAGAAATGAAAGCGAATTAACATCTTACCTGGATTTTACTTATTAAAATGGTGGCAGTTGGATCTCAAGTCGGCTGGGTGTCCGTCGCCTTCAGTGAGTCCGGGCTGGAGCTCAGCCCTCGCGTCAATGAGGGAGACTTCCTGCCACAGGCGCCTGCTGGGTGGGGACCCAGGGCCTCTGGGGATCTCCGGGCCCCTTCCAGCCCCTGGGCCGCCCATCCCCCACACTCCTGGCCTCGACGCTGCCCGCGATCGGTTTCCCTCGCATTCACTGCTGTGTTCAGAGGTCGGAACTGAGAGAGCAGAGGGGGTCACACTGAACTAGGCTCTGTGGTGAGCAGCAGCTGGCCCGGAGTCAGGAAACTAGGCCTTCCCTCCTGGCGGCCCCACGACAGCCCTCTGTCCCGGGACCTCCAGCTGCTCTGTCCCACCCTCCCCCTGGTGAGGGCTGGTATACAGACACCCTCAGCCGCAGCTTGGGGAGGGGGCCCTCAGAACAGAGAAGCCCAAGGCCCTGAGTGCACGGGAGGGGTGGCCTGAGGTCTCTGCCTGGTCCTGCAGTCACCTCTCTAAACCCCACAAGCCCAATGCCCGGAACTTTCACCCCAAACTTCCCTCTCAGGGTTGCTGAGGACTAAGGGAGTGGCTGTTCCCCAAAGTGGTGGCAAGTGAGGGGTTTGGAGACACAGAGTTCAAGGGCTGCCTCTGCCCACTGTCCTGAAAGGCCCGGGAGAGTTTCTCAGCCCTGTGGCTCCTGTTCCCTCATTCACAGAACACAAGGGTGACTTAGTGACCGCTCTCGGCACACAAGTGAAAGTCTCTGACCCAGCAGCGTGCCCAGCCGTGTGTGTGTGTGTGTCCGGGGCAGTGGCCAGGTTCTGGGGGCTCACACAGGCCTGGAACAACAGGTTGTGAGGATATGTTCGTAGGCCGACGTTCCACTGTGGAGAGGAGGCACGCACGTTGAAGCCCCTGGGGCACAGCGCCCCCCTGGTGCCCAGCACCTGTGTCAGGAGGCCTCTGGATCTTTCCTGTTGACACGTCTCGTGTGACACCCGTGGACCCGAACTGAAGACCCATGTCACCCATACGTATGCGCACACGAGCACACACACACACACACACACACACACAAGTGTGAGCACATACCCCTTTCCTCGCAGGTGCACGATCAGGGCTGAGGGCTGTGTCAGCCCCTGGTGTGCGAGCCCGTCTGTCCTCCTGTTCTGCTCAACCAGGGAGCTGAACCTGGCCCTGGGCATGCTCCTGGTCAGTTCCTGCACTCGCTGCCCCGTCACAGGGACCAGAGCTGAGGGGCCCAGGTCCTCAGGCGACCAGGCCCTGTGGAGGAATTCCCATCACTCAAGGCAGGGCCGGCGGGGCACAAAATCATGCCTGAACATTCCCTTCGGGACCAGGAGGGATTGCACGGAGGTCAGGAGGGGCCAGGCCCTGAGGAACTAGGAGTTCAAGGGCGACAGGCAGGTGACCCCCGAGCCAGGGCAGGGCAGAAGCTTCCTCCGCACCCCAGCAAGTGTGGCACCTCCCGACGTGCGCCCTCTCAGAAAGCCAGTCCGCCCCAGTTACAAGCAGCCTCTAGAAGGTGCCGGCAACCTTGGGCAGGGCAGGGGCCGGGCCCCGCCTCTTCACAGCACAGAAAGATCTCGGCAGACCCTGGTGGCCAGCTGCTGGGTGCTCAGACAAAGGATATGCTGCTTCCCCAAACATAAGAGCTTTTCTCCCTCCCTAGAGCCCAGGGGAGGCAGGGAGTTGAAGCGGCCTCTCCACCCCACCCTTCCTTACAGCCCCAGGCTCCCCCTGCAAGTTCAAGACTCCAGGCCGTGGTTCCCCCACCCGCAGCCAGGGGGCGCCCTGCTCCCAGAGGCCCAGCCCCTGCCCTCCCCGCCTCGACGGGGCCTGCTGAGAAATGGATGCCTCTGGGCTCCTGGCCCTCTGAGGAGAGTTTGTGGGCTTGATGAGTTTACTTTACCAAGTATTCCCAAGTATGATCCCATCTGGGGAAGAAGGAACCCTGTGGCTGTGTGTGGACGTATGTAAATACAGACACTCAAGCTGCTGGGGCGAGCGGAGGCCCGGAGGAGCCCTGGCATGCTTGGGGGGCCAGCTGTAGGAGAGGCGGGGCTGGTTTTCTCCTCTGGACTTCTTGGAACTTTCTAATCGACGTCTTGCATTCTCCGTGTAATAGAAATTTTTAAGAACGTAACCTGGCTCTTCTGCATACGCCACAGGCTTGTGAAGAGCCTTTTCTCTGTGCGTGTGTGTGGAGGGTGGGGATGTGTATGTGGTGTGTAGTGTGAGTCCCCATGTGTGGGAGTGTCTGGTGTCCATGTGTGTGGTATGTGTGTGTGCATACACGCGTGGTGTGTACGGTGCGGTGTGGGTCTGCGTGCACGAGTATGGTGTGTGCGTGTGTGAGTATGTGTGCATATGTGTGTGTGGTATGGTGTGTGTCCGTGTGTGAGTGTGAAGTGTGTGGGTGTGGGTCTGCATGTGGTGTACAGTGTGTGTGTATGGGTGTGTCCTTGTGTGCATGTAGGTGTGTATAGCATATGTGTGTGGGGGGTGTGCGTGTGTGGCATACGTCCATTCTTGTGCATGTGGTGTGTCTGCTGTCTATGGTGTCTGTGTGTGCAGGTGTGGGTGTGGTGTGTGGACGTACGGGTGTGTATGTCTGGGGTGTGTGGTGTGTGGACGTACGGGTGTGTATGTCTGGGGTGTGTGGTGTGGGTGCATATATGATATAAGGGTGTGTGTATGATGTGAGTGTGGAGGTGTGGGTGTGTACGTGGATGTGGTATGGATATGTGTGGTATTTGGATGTGTGTGGTGTGTGGTGTGTGAGTAGTGTGTGAAGTGGATGTGTGTAGAATGTGGTGTGTGTACATGTGCGTGTGCGTGGTGTGTGTGGTATACGTGTGGTGTGGGTGTGTGCAGTGTGTGGCATGAGGTATGTGTGGTATAATCGGTGGTGGATACGTGCATTTGTGCATGTATGTGTGTGTGTGCGCGCGCACGTACAGACACACATGCTTCCATCGCTGGCATGTTGCCCATGGCCAGGTGCAGGCCTGAGTCGGGCCCTGTGTCCACTCTGGGGACTGCTCGGCTCGGAGGGTGAGCAGCACATGGGGAAGAGGCGAAGAGTGGAGGGGGAGTCTGGAAAATCCAGAGAAAACTATTCCTGTGAGAGCCTCTGGAAAAAGTAGCTTCTGGAACTACAAACAGCCCACAATTCTCACAGCTGAGACCTACTGTCCTTTCACGGTCCACAGCTTCTGAGCCCCCAAAGGCAGCAGGAAGCCCCTCTGCAGCTCACTCCGTCTCCACCCCACAGACACTGCATTCCACAAAAAACAACCTTTACACAAATAGGAAAGGGCATGTCAAGGGCTCTGTCCCAAGACCCCTGAACCACAGCCACAGAAGGGCAGCCATCTACAGAGGAACCTCTGGACGACTGGGGGGCCCCTGGGCCCCCAGGTCGCTGGGCTCCAGGGTGAGCCTTTGCCTGGCTCCCCTCATTCCAGAGCCTCAGGTTAAGAGCCAAGAAACACAAGACCCAAAGCCACATGAACGGCCACAGATAGTGAGGGAGGCTGGCAAGCCCAGGCAGCCGGGATCCTCTGTGAAACCAAACGGCCCTCTGAGCTCCAATTAACCCTGAATGTGCCTCTTAACCTCCCCTGTACCGTGAGGCCCGGCTCACTGATGGGCCTATGGAGGACCTGCCCCACGACTGGTCAAGAAGGGAAGAAGGCATGGGAGAGGCCTGGTCAGGGCCATCTGGGCAGCTGGACTGTGACTGAGGCAGAGTGAGAGGAAAACCGGTAAGTGTTTTCCAGAGATGGCCACAACAGCCTCCCACCCCGTGTGCTTTACCACATCTGGCCTTGACATCCCTCCCATCAAGGAGGGAAGAGGGGTCTGTGCCCCCTTCCTTGAATCCGGGGGGCTTGTGATGTGTTTATAAGCAAAGGAATACGGTGGAAATGCTGTCACGTGACTTTCAAAGCTCAGTCAGGAAAGGCAATGAAGCCGGACGTTCACCTCTGGAGCCCTGAGCCACGAGGTGAGAAGTGTGACTGTGACACGGCCGCCATGCTGTGAGGAAGCTCAAGCCACATGGAGATTCCACATGGAGGTGCCGTGACCTCCAGCCCCAGCCGCAGTTCCAGCTGGCAGGCAGCGCCATGCGGGGGGGAAACATGAGGGAAGGTGCCTGCAGATGATTACCAGCTGTTTGGTCACCCTTAGCTGTCGCCTGAGGCCTCAGACATCACAGGGTAGAGGCAAGCCAGCCTCCTGTGCCCTGTCCAAACACCAGACCCACAGAACTGTGAGCATCCGAAGATCGCTGTACGCTACGAAGTTTGGGGTAGCTGGTTATTTTCCCACAGAAACTGGAACAGGTGGCCAAGGACGATGTTCTGAAAGCTGGGCCAATCCACCCTCCTGCCCTTTTTCCGTTTTGTGAATGCTGCCGGGGCCCGAGAGGCCACGGGTCCCTTGGAGAGCTGCCCCTTCCTCTTTCTAGCAGCTGATGATCCGGGCTCTGGGCCCTGGGAGCTGCCTCCTATGACACAGCTTAACCATAAGCCTCTGAGGCCCCGGGCCCAGGGAACCAGAGTCGGCAGGTCCCGTCAGGCGGAGCTGGCCTGTGTCCTCCCAGGCCTGAGGAAGCCACTGATCGCCAAGAACTGGACGTTCACGCTGGCTGAGCTCCAGGGCTGGACTCGCCGGGCTGTGCTGTGTTTCGGAGCCTGATGGATAAATGCGGCACCCAAGTCCTCACCAGTGGCGAGCAAACCCCTGCCACCACGGACGGGTGAACTTAGGGAACAAGCCTTCCCTTTGCCCCTTGCTGTGGGCCTGGGCTCCGCCCTCCTCTCCCTCAGCTACTCTCACTGCTTGGGAATGGACAGATGAGTGGAGGTTTCCAGGAAAGGGAAAAAGAATGTCAGGTCCCCAGGGCTGCAGAGGTGGGGCTGGGCAGGGGGCTGGGTCCTGGACGACTGCTCCCAGTCCTGGGGACCCTAGTGGTCCACAGCAGTCAGGGCCCCAAGATGGCCGCTGTCCTTAGCCACAGATGATCTGCTCCCCCCAGGCAAGAGGCCTTGGGAAACCAGCAACACAGATGCCTTTATTCTGCCTGCTCTGAAGCCCACCAGGGGGCCAGGGGTAGGAGAAAGGCCCCAAGGTATGGGTTTGACTGCCCAGAAAGTGCAGCCGGAAACGACCTTGACCTTCTCCCACCCCCATTGTGCACAGGAGAAACAAAGGCCCAGAGCAGCAGCCAACCCAAAATGTGTCGTCACCAGGGGCAACCTGGCCCAAGGGCCTGCTTGCTCCCAGCCTGGGAAAAAGTTGTTGTCCGGCCCAGTGGGGGCGGGTATTTGTTTTGTTTTGATTTGTGAAAAACCTGAACCAAATCAGCTTTTTAAAATTCTGCTCCAGGACCCAGCCCCACTTGCAGAAGGCCTGAAGGGGCAGATCCGGGCAGAGCGCGGACACATTCCAACAGAAACCCTCGCAGATTCCCAGATACCCGTGCGCGGCTCCTGCCCCAGACCAAAGCTTCCTCCAGGGATTTGGCCCTTTCATTCCATCAGCAACTTTTGTGCACGCAGGAAGTTAAAAGATTGAGTTCTTTGCTCGTGATCTGATGCGGTTGCCATATTTTCACTTCCCCGAACAGTTAGAAATCTCAAAGTGGAGGGGTCATTTGTCATGATTTCATGTTGTCACACACATTCAATTAATTGTCACATCAGACCAAAAAGCAGCACTAATCCAGCTGCGTAGGACATGACTCCAGATTTCTTTGTGAGTCACGGAGAGAATTATGGCAGAAATCCAGCTTCCCTCGTTTCAAAAGAAATCGAGTCAGCGTCGCCCGGCTGGAGGTTCTTTCCACTCATTACATCCTGAGCAATTTGCTGGCACAAACCTGGAAGCCAGCCGGACTGGGCTGACCACCTCTGAACTCCCGGCCATCGCCCCAGGCCCCTCGTTCCCTCGTTCCCTCGCAGGGCTGCCTTCCTCATCCCCCGTTCTCCAAAGTGCCACCGTGCCTGCCCCTCCCCTGAGGCACCTCAGGTCTGAAGGGGGATTGCAGGGCAGCTCCTGGGCCCCATCTGCAGGGCTGAGTGAGGGGAGACAGGCAGAGGGGAGGGGAGGGGAGGGGAGTTGGTACAACACGGCCACGCTACTTCCTGTCCTTGCAAGGGCGGACCATAGGGATCCCAGAGACATCTAATGAGGAGACCTTGGACATCTAGTCATTACCCACCATGTTTTCCCCAGTTGACTGTCAAGTTTTTAAAAGATTAATAATATTAAATATTAGTGAGGATATGAGGGAATTTTACCCTCTGTATACTGCCAGCAGAAAGGTAAGAGCAGCCGCCTTGGAGAGCTCAAATCCACACACCCCGGACCCAACTGCTCCATTTCTTCATAGGTTTTTTTTTTCTTTCTTTCTTTCTTTTTTTTTAAAGATTTGTTATTTTATTTTATTTTATTTTTAGAGAGAAAGATCATGTGAGCAGCAAGGTTCCTCAAGCAGGCTTCACACCCAGCACAGAGCCTGACATGGGGCTCAATCCCACGACCTTGAGACCATGACCTGAGCTGAAATCAAGACATGGACGCCTGGGGAGCCTGGGTGGCTCAGTTGTTAAGCGTCTGCCTTTGGCTCAGGGCGATATCCCCGAGTCCTGGGGTCGAGCCCCGCATCGGGCTCCTCTGCTGGGAGCCTGCTTCTTCCTCTCCCACTCCCCCCTGCCTGTGTTCTCTCTCTCTGTCAAATAAATAAATAAAATCTTAAAAAAAAAAAAAAAGAGGTGGATGCCTAATTGACTGAGCCATCCCGGTGTCCTTTCTTATGTTTTTTCCTAAAGAATATGTTAAGGCACTGCATGTGTAATAAAAAAAATGATGAATAAGGTAAAATAAAACAATTTTTTAAATTAAATATGAGGGTTCCAGAAAGTTAAGAGGCAGAAAACCACACCTTTAGGATAGCTATGATAAAAACAAACAACCTGAAAATAACGTTTTGGCCAGGACGTGGAGAGAAGGGAACCCTCGGGCGGGGTGGGTGGGAATGTAAAATGCCGCAGCCGCTGTGGAAAACAGTATAGCGGTTCCTCAAAATATTAAACGTAGGATTACCACGTGATCCAGCAATTCCTCTCCTAGGTATATGCCCAAAAATCTGAAAGCAGGGACTCGAACAGGTATTTGTACAACCCTGCTCATAGCAGCATTATTCACAATAGTTAAAAGGTGGGACAACCCAAGTGTCCACCGACAGATGAATACACACAAAATATGATAAAAAACATACAGTGGAATACTATTCAGCCTTAAAAAGGAAAAATTCTGACACAGGCTGCCACATGGATGAGCCCGTGGGGTCTTAGGCTCAAGGAAATAACCCGGTCACAAAAGGACAAATATTGTATGACTCCACATCTATGAGGCACCTCAAGCAGGTAGATTCATAAAGAAAGAACATGGGGGACGCCTGGGTGGCTCAGTCGGTTAAGTGTCTGCCTTCAGCTTGGGTCATGATCTCAGGGTCCTGGGTTCGAGCCCCACATCGGACTCTCTGCTCTGCGGGGAGCCTTCTTCTCCCTCTGCCTGCCACTCCCCCTGCTTGTGCTCTCTCTCTCTCTCTGTGTCAAATAAATAAATAAAATCTTTAAAAAAAAAAAAAGAAAGAAGAAAGAAAGAAAGGAAGAAAGAACGAAATAACGAACATGGACTAGAGATCACCAGGGCCTGGGGAGGAAGGATAAATGGGAGGTTAGTGTTTAATATGTATCAAGTGTCAGTTTGCAAATCCTAGGGACAGATGGTGGGGATGGTTTGCAACATTGGGAATTTATGCATAATTGTGTGAATTATTGCTGTGGGATTGTACAATTTTTAAGTTAGATGGCTAAAATGGTAACTTTTGTGTTATGTATATTTTACCATAATAAAAAAAAATTTAAGTTATGAGGTAATCTCAACTCTGTAAATAAACTTTCTGGGAACCCAAGAGGAAGTCAAAACAAAATAGTGCGGTTTTTGCAAAATGCAGCATCTATAGGGTCAAGGGGCTAAGAGGTGGCAGACCAAGGCCCAGCCTCCCCTGCTGCTTCCTCGGGCGGGCCTGAGGTTGGGGCCAAGTCAGTCAGTGTGGCGGAGTCTCCGTGTACTCCCTGGGAAGACCCCAATCCCAGTCCTTCATCCCCACAGCCTATGGAAGACATGGGCCTTCTGCTGGCACCTCCTTCAGACTCAGGGCTGGAGTTCATTATTTCCCTGCTAGACCATGATTCTACTTTGTAACGAGCACGGTCTAGCAGATGTCTATCTGTTGGCAGCCTAGAGGAATGCAAAGAACATGGTCTGAGGGGTCAGACTCCATACAAATCCTGCCCCTCCTTCTAATGCATTGACTAATCTTGACCGAGCCTGAGCTTCCTCAATTTCTTCAGCAGTAAAACAGGAAACAGTACCTCACAGGACTATTGTGAAGGTCACATAAGAAAACATAGGTAAATCACTGGGCATAGTAGGTGTTCAGTAAAATGCTACTTATTTTCTCTTGTTGATTCATGAGTTCGTGAAAACTCAATTTTTTGTGTGAAAGCCAGGAGTCAGCGCCCTCCTAACTAACACACATCCTTGCAACATCTAGTCAAGAACCTTCTGTGTGGTAGTCACCGGGCTGAGTGCCAGGCACGGAAGGCACAGTCTCTGCTGTTGAGGGGCTGGGGATATTGCGCTAGAAGAAAACGAAAAAGTCACCCATGGGGCCAGCCAGGGGCCCCTGGCACAGTCACCACCTGTGAGGCAGCCATGATGCTCGTGACAAGCACCGGAGGTGATCCAGTGCTCGATGTCGAGAAACTGCTCACCGTACATGTGCTTCGTATTGCCTATTGTGCAAACAAGAGAACCAAAGCCCACAGAGGTTGGGTGGCTTGCCTGTGATCACGCAATGAGTGGCAGCCTCCAAGCCCAGGCCTCTCTCCAAATTCCACTGGAAGAGAATCCACATGAGAATGGGAATCCTACATTCAGAGCTGGACGCAAAGAGTCTTTCTCTTGGGAGTCAGTGAAGTGCTTTGACAAGCCTGATTTGGCTGGAACTTCCGAAAAGAAAACTGGGCTCTTTCTCCCTGTCATGCTGGTCCCTGGCTGTGCCAAGAGCCTTTCTAAGTGGATGGCATCGGGAACTGCAGACTGTCCCGCAGCTGGCCCTTGGCACGGCTTCTCCTGCAGAGCAGACAGGACCGATGAGCAGCTGGAAGCCTTCTTAGCCACCGTTGAGAGTCGGGAAGCCACCGTCCCCTCAAACTAAATGGTCATGCTTTTCAGGAGGACAGCCGGGGTCCACTCAACTCACACTGGGTCTGACACAGACTCCAAGGGGTATTGGTGTCTGTCACAGCCTCTCCTCGTGAGGGGAGGCCATCTGGCATGGGCACCTTGGCTCCTCTGTTGGCCAGGTCCCACCACCAACACTGGCTCTGGAGCTCCATTCCGCCCTGATGGCCATGGGCCTTGCTTGGTACCACGGGACACGGGACAGATGCAAACACTCTGGTCCTCAGGAGGGCAGCCAGGATCACCAGCCACCCCAGGATGAGGACTCATTCATTCCAGGCTAGGCTACTTTTGAGGGGTGAGGGCAGAAAGCGGGGACAGTGAGGCCATCTGAATATTGTAGAAGTTTCCTCTGACACACCAGGACAATCGATTTCACATTCCAGCGGAAAGCGCGAAAGCACCTAAACCCCTCACCCACACTGAGGGTCAAAAGCACCAGGGATAGCAGGAATGAGAAGCGGAGTTTTGGAAAGAGGAGTCAAGGGTGTTTCCCCCTTCCCCTCAAATCGCATAAGTGGGGCCCCGAGAGGAACCCTCTGAATCTTCGTCTTGTCCCCCGCAGCGTAGGGAACACAGTGGAGCAATACCGCCCTGGACAATCTGAGACACGCAGTGGGCCGGCCCACAGCTCTGATTGCAGAGTGAGGGTGAGGGCAGACCGTACCCCAAAGTCAGTCCAAAGGGTAAGTCCCGAGAGCCACACGGGATGGAAAGCTGCTGAGGGGCCCAGCTGGAGGGAGGGGGGACACGCCCATCCTCATGGAAATGCACTCACTGAGGCCAAGGGCACTCAGCAGAGCCTACCCCCGTTCTGGGGTCCTGAGGGTAGGGTTCCCTGGAGAACTCAGTGCTCAGGAAAGAGAGTTCTTTAAAAAACAAAACAAAACACACACACACAAAAAAAACCCCAAAAAACAAAAAACTGGCTCATCTACAGGGAGCCCATGTGAGATCACAATGACAGCACCAGCCAAGTAATAGCTTCCTGAGTGCCCTCCCCTCGCCTCCCCTCTGCCCTCTGAGGAGGAGCGCATCACAACCTGAGCGAGATGAGTGGGATGAAGAGAAGACGGATGTCACCCCTTCCCCAGCTCCACCAGAAACTGTGCACCTCGCTGAACCAAGCCAGACACCCAGGGCGACCGAGGGCCATCTGGGCAGAGGGTGTCAGAAAGGGCAGAGGGCTTGGCTTGTGTGGTGGCTCTGGGGCTGGTCCCAGGAAGCCGGACTTGGCTCTAGATTGGGTGTGGTCGGGAAGCACGTGCAGCTCGGTGATGGGGTGTCCCAGTAAATAAACGCTGTCCGCCGGGAGGACAGCCCAGGGCAAGTTGAGGGAGCAGCGGTCGCTCGTTTTAATTGAGAGAGGACATTTGCTGCGTTGTGGCATGCACGGCGACCCTGTTTGCGTCTGTGCTCAGACACGGTTAAGATGTAGCCTTGTTCTGTTGCACTCCGAAACGGCCTCGGGGTCCTCTTGCCTGGCGTTGCGCTCCGTGGGGCCAGGAGTGTCAGGCCAGGGCCCACCAAAGCCAAGGTCCTGCTCTAGGGGCCAGGCCAGCTCCTGTGCACCAGGGGCTGCTTTTCTCTTTCTGCATGAAGACAAGTGTTCTCATCTTGGCCTGCTTCGCCGTGTAGTCTGGTTCTCCCAGCTCTCCAGAGTCATCGCCCATCTGCTCTGGCTACCCTGGCCTTTCTGTGCCCTGGACATGCCTTCCTCCTCCAACTACTACCTACCTATCTTCCGGAACTCAAGTGTCCCTCCTCAGCGTCCCCAGCATAAGATGTTCTAGCACCGCTCCTCTCTCCTTCTACCCCCGTGTAATGGTGCATGTTTTCCGGGGGCCCTCACCACACCAGTCCCTTCTTAGGCTGTAAACTGCACTAGACCTAGAACTTTATCTCTTCTGCTGCGCTGTGAGTGCTGCCTGAACTACCGTGTCGGGAAGGGTATGCGAGCCGGACAGAAGTGCTGTGATCAATTGGTGATGTCTGCCACAGGCGGGGAGCTGGGAGAGGAGGCACAAGTGTCTGTGCCTAGAGTCCTCCTGGAGCTACCAGTCTTCAAACCATAAAGCCCAGAACATTCTCCCCACTGGGACACAGAGGAGCCGGGCTCCAGAGGGGTATTCCCCATCCCCACAAATTGCATTCAACTGTTTGAAAGATGCCCTGATACATTTAAAGCTTGCGTTGTTATTACTCTCCCGGAGAGGTTTGAAATAGGAAATCCACGCTGATTTTGCTGGGACAGGAGGTTTTTCTTGGAAATGGCTGTCTGCTGTGAATGCTAATTAGAACATTGATTTCTCGCCAGCATTAGGGGATTTATTAAGCTCCTTTCAAAGCCCCACATGCTAATAGGAACTGAAGAGGCATGCTCCGTCAATTCCAAATTAAAGGCAACTTCACTTTCAGACCTACGTTGGAGTTGCCAACCCATCTCAAAGCCAAATGCACAAGCTGCAGCAGGGCACCCCCCAGTCTTGGAGCTCTGAGTGCGTTCACAGGGGTGGCTCCCTTTCCAGGTGTTAGGCAACAAGCGTTGTCGTTGCCAGAAAAGTAGAAGAGAATGTGCAGATAGCCCAACCTTTTTAAAATGCATGGTTTTTGTTTGTTCGCTTTTTTGTCATAATCCAGAAGCTGGGCAGCCTGGGGTCATCGCCTGTCCACAGTCTGACTGTCTGACTTCATTGATGGAGTCTGTGTCTGCACGAGAGCCTCGTGGACAAGCCCAGTACTCACTCCCTTGACACCCAGAACCATGCACCCCTGGATGGAGTGGAATGCAGCTCCCTAATAGAGACAGTTTGGGATGAGACTAGCAGACGTCCAAGCTTCAACCAAAAACCCTCCTCTAAGGTGACTCAACCACCTGCTCTCAGACACCTGGACACAGAAACTCTTCCAAGGCTCCAGACACACTAGAAAGCCTCCCTCCAGACCCATGCCACAGATCAGACAGAGAACCTGAGTGGCCACCAAGCATCCATGAAGAAGAGCTGTGACATTTAAGCTGGGATCATAGGGGACAGCTCCCCATGGGCAGAGTCTCCCAAGAGCATCCCATGCCACGTAAATCCATGCTTGGTGGCGGTTTGCCTCAAGTTGAGTGTCTTGCACCAAAGTGTCCCACTCTTGACCCACTAATGCTGATGCTTATCCTGATTATCACCTGATTCTACCTTGATAAAATTTAACAGGGGTGGTGACGACTTGGGTTTTCACCAGGAAACCCCAGAATGGCCTTCCACATGCAAATGGCCCATGGTTCTTGGCTGGCCCAGGGTTTTGTCCATATGTCACAACCGGATGACTTGGGGAAGCCAACTCTTGATAAAACAGAACTGCCAAATGATCATTCACACTGATGGGATGCTCTTCTAAGGGGTTGACATTAACTGATGGCCCAGAAGGATTTCTGGCTGGAATTTCTAGAAAGCCAAGTCATAGGAATGGCAGTGCTGGTGAGCATGTGCTCAGTGTGCACAGGGGTGAGGAGTTGTGGGGAATCCTGACTCCAGACCAAGGGGGGCCTTGTGAAGGTTGGGGCCCAATCAAGTATCAACCCCCCAGACTTGAAGGATAAATCCAAACAAACACTCACTCCTCTGGCTTTCTCTTTCCAAGGTGTGTTTAGTAGTGACCACCACCCCTTTAAATAAAGTATGATACGTAACGGGGCGCCTGGGTGGCTCAGTCGGTTGAGTGTCTGACTCTTGGTCAGCTCAGGTCATGATCTCAGGGTCCTGGGAGGGAGCCCCACATCAGGCTTCATGTTCAGTGGGGAGTCTGCTTGAGATTCTCTCTCCCTCTTAATCTGCCCCTCCCCAGGCTCATACAAGAGCGTGCCCACTCTCTCTCTCTCAAATAAAGAACAAAATCCTAAAAAAATAATAAAATCATTTTAAAATACAATACATAACAATAATACATACAACAGACAAAAGCAATGGTTTATAAGTATAAATGTATTTTACATATTCAAATGTATAACCATGATGGAACGGGATAAAAATTATTTTTTTTAAAGATTTTATTTATTTGACAGATATAGAGACAGCCAGCGAGAGAGGGAACACAAGCAGGGGGAGTGGGAGAGGAAGAAACAGGCTCATAGCGGAGGAGCCTGATGTGGGGCTCGATCCCATAACGCTGGGATCACGCCCTGAGCCGAAGGCAGACGCTTTAACCGCTGTGCCACCCAGGCGCCCCCGGGATAAAAATTAACACAGGGGCTCACAAAGCCTCTGTGGTCTGCCACTCTCAGACAAGGACAAGGGCCAAGAAGGTGGATTTTCAGAAAGGAAGAAAAGTGTGGGTGGGGAAAGAGGAGGCCACACATCAGGGCACGTCAGAATAGCCGGAGCTCACGGTGAGCAGGAAAGTGGGGAAGGAACCAACATAGGGCATGATGACCTAGCAAAGCAGACGTTTCCTTGGCATTTCAAGAGTGTTCAAGAACAGGAATACACAAGGGGGGACACCTGGGTGACTCAGTCTGCTGAGCGTGGGACTCTCGATTTCAGCTCAGGTCATGATCTCAGGGTCATGAGATGGACCCCCGTGTAAGACTCCACACCTAGCAGGGAGTCTACTTGTCCCTCTCCCTCCCCGTCTGCCTCTCTGCTCTCTCTCTCTTTCTCTCTCAATCTCTCAAATAAATAAATAAATAAATAAATAAATAAATAAAATATTAAAAAAAAAAAGGAACGCACATGGAGGTTTTAGTAAAAATCGCTATGGACCAAATTCTTTTTTTTTTTTAAGCTTTTATTTATTTATGTCACAGAGAGACAGCCAGCGAGAGAGGGAACACAGCAGGGGGAGTGGGAGAGGAAGAAGCAGGCTCATAGCGGAGGAGCCCGATGTGGGACTCGATCCCCGAATGCCGGGATCACGCCCTGAGCCGAAGGCAGACGCTTAAGGACTGCGCTACCCAGGCGCCCCTATGGACCAAATTCTTAAATGTTTTGAAAGATGTAAATAAAGTTGGAAATTACTATCTGGGTTGTGTTTCTTTAAGTACGAGCAAGACACAGCTTTGGGTCTGGATGCAATTAAAAATCGAAGGTTATGGTTGACGGCTCCCTATCAGCCTTATGTTCTAATTTTTTTTTCCTGGCTATAGAATTTTAAGGAAATTCTGATTCACAAAGACAATTAGTTGCAAATGGTAACCGGTGTTAACAAGTTTGTCAGAGAGGGGCGCCTGGGTGGCACAGTCGTTAAGCGTCTGCTTTCGGCTCAGGGCGTGATCCCAGCGTTCTGGGATCGAGCCCCACATCAGGCTCCTCTGCTAGGATCCTGAGTCTTCCTCTCCCACTCCCCCTGCTTGTGTTCCCTCTCTTGCTGGCTGTCTCTGTCAAATAAATAAATAAAATCTTAAAAAAAAAAAAAGTTTGTCAGAGAGATGGCAAGAGTTTTATTTTAAGGTTTACACCAAATCGAGGGAACCCAGAAGTACCAGTCAGTGTGTTGGTGGGCACCGGTGTGTAAACAGTTGGTCACACTGAATGAGTGTGTGTGGGTGTGTATGAGACGATTTACAAATAGAAGGGCTGACCCTTGGGTTAGAGGCACCAAGTCTTTTGCCCCACGGTCAAAAATCCACATATAACTTTGAGTCCCCTAAAACTTAATTACTAACAGCCTACTGTTGACCGGAAGCCTTACCAAAAACATAAATGATATTCTTTATTGTATTCTTACAATAAAGTTACGTGGAGAAAAGAAAAATGCTATTAAGAAAATCTTAAGGGAGACAGGTGCCTGGGTGCCTCCCGCTTGGCTTATGATCCCGGGGTCCTGGGATAGAGCCCCGCATCGGGCTCCCTACTAAGTGGGGAGTCTGCTTCTCCCTCTTCCCCTGCCCCTCCCCCTGCTTGTGCTCTCTTGCTCACTCTCTCTCTCTCAAATAAATAAATAAATAAAATCTTAAAAAAATAAAAATAATAAAAAAATTTTTAAAAAAGAAAATCATAAGGGAGAAAAAATACATTTATAGGATTGTACTTTTAAAAATGCAGATATAAGTGAACCCACACAGTTCAAACCTTCATTGTTCAAGGGTCATCTGTAGTTAGAAATATCTGATAAATGAAATTTGAATCCAACATTTGGGCCGTCTGCCACAGAACCTCAGGATTCTATAAGCTACCTCGTGCAGGCTACGACCACTCCATTCCACAAATCTACCAATCCCCCATCCATCTCCTGCCCTGCCTCCCCCAGCTCAAGTGCTGGCTGATGTCAAACCAAGAGACCATCCCAGAATTCACTTCAATTCAATTCACCCCTTGTTGGCAGATTTTAATGATTCCATTTTCAAGGCCTATATTAGTCTCCCGGGGCTGCCATGATAATTGACACAAACTTGGTGGCTTAACACAACAGAAATTTCTTCTCTAACAGTTTTGGAGCTGAAAGTGCCAAGTTAAAGGGTCACAGGGCCATGCTTACCTCCAGAGGCTCTAGGGATGACCTGGTGACTCGGTCTCCCTAGTCTCGGCCTCCAAGATTCCATGAGCTTCTCCTCTGTGCACCTGTGTCTCCTCCTTGGTCTCTTATTAAGGACACCTGTCGCTGGTTGAGGCCCCCCCCCCCCAGGTAATCCAGAATGATCTCATTTTAAATCCTTAACTGAATTACACCTGCAAAGACCCTTTTTCCAAATAAGGCAACATGCGCAGGTTTCTAGGGATCTGGACAGGGACGCATGTTTTGGGGAGTCACCATTCAACCCACTGCAGGGGCCAACCTTTCTGCCCTTCATTACCGTATGTCTGAGAAGCAATCCCCACGTTTCCCAGCACTGAGTGAGTGTTTGTTCAAAGATGGCTGAACTTATGTCCCCCACCTGCCATGTTCTTAGGGTCGCTTCAACTCTTACCCCTTCAACCCTTCCGTGTGGACCGAACCCTCTTCGGGAAGTTGATCGTTCTCTGTTTGGCTGACTACATTTTCACAAGTGGCTGTTTTACAAAACCGGTCTCATTGTTTAATCTCAATTGCCAACTGGCTAATTTGCTTACTAACAATATTAGCCAAGTGATATTGTCATTATCCATTTGCAGACAGTGGATCTAACGTCTCGACAGTGGAACACCCCTCCCCTCGACACACTCGACGCACTCGTGCCAGGACCATACTCTGGAGCTGCGAGCTCATCGTACCGTCTTCCCTGACTCGGTGCCCCTTCGGAAATGCTGGTTCGCTGCCGAACCAGGCACGCGACCCCTCCCTGGCCTTCTCAGGGCACATCCTCGGCCTCCTGAGGCCTGCTGTAGCCAGACCCCCGGGAGGGAAATATTCATGACAAAAAGCAGTACAGCCATGTTCACAGCAGCATCATTCACAAGAGCCAAGAAACGGCAAAAACTCAAGTGTCCACTGACGGATGAAAACATAAACAAAATGTGGCGGATCCATCCGATGGAACACCACTCAGTCCTAAAAAGGGAGGAGATCCTGCACCTGCTACCACGTGGATGAGCCCCCTCCCCCTCCCTCCTCCTGCACACACAGGCTCACCCCTGCTCAGGAGGCCCTGCCCACTTTAGTCATTCTGGGAGGCTCGGACCACAGAGGAAGCCCCTCAGATCTAACCATACTGGAGAAAGGAGCGGAGACAAAGCGGGGGGCCCCGGGTGCTGCCAGCGTGGGGGACCCCTAGCTGGGCCCCAACCTCGAGACCTGTTCTAGGCTCTGGTCCTCCCTTGATTGCCAGCTTCCTCACCCGTCCCGCCAGCCTGCCCTGACTCCCTGGCCCAGAGGCGCTCGGGTCCTTCCTCCTGCCCCTGAGGGTGGAGGCCCTGGATGCCCCAAACCCGAGCACTGACTTCCCCAATGAGGAGCTGAAAGAAACTTCTTTATTTCCCCCAGAGCAGGAGACCGAGGCAGCACGAGCTACGCCTGGGGGGACGTGGATGTCCCGTCTCTGTGGGTTCCGGGGAACAGAGCCAATTCACAAGAGGCCTCTAGACTGTTTATTTACCCAGCTGGCAATCCGTGAACGACAGCCGCAGGCAGAAAAGGCAGCGTGGGGACACCAGGACCTGCCCTGGAGGAGGAGCCCGCTGGCACTCTGCACCGGGCCTGCTCAGGCCCTCTCCCAGCGATGCCAGGAGTGAGGGGGTGCAGGGATGGGGCCATCCAAGCTCCGGCCCCAGAGTTCAGAACCCCCCACCCCACCATCACGGGCCTGCATGGGCCTCTTCCCAGACCTGTCCGCTCTAGGGAGGCCCCACCACGGACAGTGCGCACTTAGGGTGCACACGGTGGGGGGAGAGGGGTTGGTTAAAGCTCAAATCTGTGGGCTCGCGGCCCCTCACAGACAGAGCCTCGGGTGAGAGGAGGGGGCAGGCAGGCCATGACTGCGCTCCAGGGCTCTCCTCTGTACCCCATTCTCAGGCAGAAAAATTTATAAAGCACTCAGGTCCCTAATGTGAACCAGGCCCTTCATGTCACGACAAACTTACGGCTACCCAGATAGGACGGGCAAAAATGTTCTCTCAAAAAAATAACGTAAATTATAACTTGTCAATATTTTTGCATATCGTGTGTGGGTGTCCCTTTGTGCCCTTGCCTCAGAGCCTGAAGATACTCGGGGCAGGCCCAGGGGAGCTCAGGCCACCCGGGGAGCAATGTAGTCTGAGCTCCCTGAGGCGTTTTCCCTGCTAAGTAAGGAATCCGGGCACGTGGCCTGGCACAGAGGCTCAGGAGGATGGATGGAGATACAAAGGAAAGGGGTCTGCACCCCACCCCTAGCCCGGGAGCCTGCCTGTCACCAAGCCCATCCTCCGGCTGCCGTTAAGGTGTCCACCCGCGGCCCTGCGACCCACGGGTTAATCTGAAGAAAAGAGAATTTCAGCCTATCGAGGCTGTGAGAGCTGGAGGAAGTTTCCACTTCAGACTTTCAAATATCCCATTCACAGACTCGTTCTTGGCAAAAGTTCCGATTTCTGCTCATGCGATGTCATTCTTCGTGTGGTTTTGTTGACGGAGTAACAAACCATACTGCAATTTTAGGTGTATATATTTTTTCAAATAAATCACAAATTTGCAAAAATGATTTTGTAATATTTATAACCAATTTACAAATCTGAAAAAATGTTTCTTTCAGATAAGGCTGTCACGTATTAGTTCCGAAAATATGACCCTTCTTCATGTATATGTTTATGATGTGTCTGCTTGAGATCACAGGGAGGAAAGGCCCACAATGGATTCTGGGGTTGTGGCTGCAATTTGTGGGGGTGGGGGTGATCCTTACTGCACAAAGAACATTATGACAACGACAGTAATATTTGAGTCACTTACTGTCTTCATGACATACTGTAACATCTTTTATGTAATTTTTAAAAGATTTTATTTACTTATTAGAGAAAGCACGCATGCGCACAAGCAAGGGGGAGGGGCAGAGAGAGAGGGAGAGACAGGCTCCCCGCTGAGCAAGGATTTCCCCCACCCGGGGCTCGATCCCAGGACCCCAAGATCATGACCTGAGCCTAAGGTAGACGCTTAACTGACTGAGCCCCCCAGGCGCCTCTCATTTGTGTAATTTTTAAACGTTGCTGCATTGACTGCTTCAGCCCCGGAAAGTCAGGAGTGACTCGTTGCTACAGTCGAGGAAATAGTATTGGTGGTAACAGGGGACCTGAGTCTAACTCCCCCCCACAGGAGGATGAGGGAGAGGACTCTTTCACAAAAACTGACTTTTTCTAACGTTTGGGTGGCACCCAGGTCATTCGCTGGGTCCTAATCCCGTGGGGTGGGGGGTGGCGGGGGAGATGCTTCTGTTCTCTTTACCTGCAAACTCCAATTCCAGCTCCCTAACGTGCCCTGCCACCACTGGGGCGTCTCCTGGGATGCACCATCTGCCTCTGATTTCTACACTTTTACTAACCCTTTGCACCTGCCTAGAATGCTCCCTTCCAGAACCTACATACCTTCCATCTTGGCTCATTCCCTGTTCCCCCCATCATGGCCTCCCAGAACCCCTCATAGCCGTCCTTGGGGTCCCCCCTCCCTTCCTCTCACTCATGTCATTTACATCTATCAGGGGATCACCAGACACCCTAACTTTCCGAGATAATCCGGATATCACAAACTGCATCCTGGCATCCCCGCGTGCCATCACAATGTCCTAGAAATTGCAGGGCTTTGCTAACCTAACCGCTAAAGGAGTGAATCACACCCGTAAGAGTAGAATGAAAACAGGCCAACAGCAGAAACGAGCATCTAAGCTACGTGGAGAAAAGCCCGTTCCCCGCGAAGCCTGGAAGCCAGGTCGCCCTGCCGTGACTGACTTACCGGGTGGAGATGTGGCTACTGGGCTTTTGAAGAGCTCACAGCCGCTCCGCTGCCGAGGTTCGGGGAGCATCAAGAGCTCCTGCACCTGCCGAGGAGAGTGAGGAGGGAAGGGGCGTTAGCTTAGGCCCTGGTGAGCCCCCGCCCCAGGCCACCGTCAAGAGAGCCCTGGTTACCGACTGCTGGCGCACAGCTTCCCATCGGGGGACCTGGGCTGCCCACTCCGAACGCAGCTGTGCTGGGAACTAGAACAGGACATCTGGGACACCCTCCCGCACAGCTGCGGAGACATAATTTAAAGAGCAAAGGCTTCGATGTTCAGGTTGAGCTGTTTTCATTTCACCAAGGGGTGTGCGCATCGGACATCTTCCTGGGCCCCTCTGAGAACCCACCTAGGGGCAGGTTGAGGGTATGGGGTGAGCGAGGCATCCTGGATCCCTGGGGCCAACACAGGCTACCTGGTGCTAGTCTGGGGTCCACCAGCCCTTCTTTCTCCCGGACAGAACCCCGGGCTCTCAGAGGACCTGGCCCTTCAGCTGGGCTGGTTCCGGGGGTCATCAGAGACGGGGAGACGGCCCTGGGGTGGAGGCAGCAGGCAGCACGGTCCTGTTCAGGACCTTGAGCCAAAAGTTGCCTAGGACTGGGTTAGTCACCAGGGGTCTTCATATCTCAGAAGGCCCTGGGACCTCAAAGAACCCCTGACACCCAGGCCACACCCCAGCCAATAGACAAGAATCTTTGGGGCTAGAGTCCAGACATGGCCCTTTTGGGGAGCTCCCCAGCGGATAGTTAGGGAGAGCTTTAGGGGAGGCCGCACGCGAAGGTAGCAAAGCCCTGCAGGGGTGGAGTGGGCGAGACCTTTAGGGTCAAATAGGCCTGAGTTTCAACCCTGGCTTGCTTAGCACAAGTTACTTATCTGCTCAGACCCTCAGTTTCCAATCTGTAAAATGGGTCAATACCCACAGTCCAGGTGTGGTGACAGTATTGATGAGGAAACACAGAGCATAGAGCCTGCTCCCCACGAGGGAGTGTGAACTGTGAACACCCCGAGATTGGAGCAAGCAGATGCCAATCCTAAGCCCTCCTGACTTGGTGAACCTTGGTTTCCCCGGCTATAAAATGGGGCGAATCCTGATCTGTCCTCTGGTTAGATGACAGCAGCTCTCAGGGTGAGTCAGCCCAAGTGTCCTGCCTCCCAGGGTGAGTTGTGTCTGGGGTGGCCAGGGTCCCATGATTGCAGAGAACTCCCTGCACCCCAACTGGTAGCTTCTCTGTCGATGTAGAAGCCGTTACTGTGAAACCCCGCTTTCCTGCCACCCCTGAGATGTGGTTTTCACCGAGTGCCTCTAGCCTGCCCGGAGGTTCACCAGGGCCCCGACGGCTCAACTGCTAGAGCCAGCGTTTATCAGTGAACGCAAGGCTGGCGGCGGCGGTGACAGTGGGGCCACCTAGAGAGGCAGTTTGGGGGTCCCAGGAAGTGCCACTCCTGGAAAGCCCCCACCCAGCCTTGGAAGGGGCCTCTCTATCGGCCTCCATCTGGACCGGCTTCTACTCTGAAATGCCCTGAGAGCAGTGCTCTGAAAAGATCTGGAATCTTGGAGCCAGGCTGGGGGTTGAGGGGTGGGGGCTCTGAGAGACTCTCCATCCCCTCCTGGCTTTGTAAGCTCACATGGGGGCCTCCTCTCCCCACTCCCACAGGGAGCTCAGCCTCTCTTCTGAGGGGCCAGAGGGAGGTTTTGTTTTCTAAAGCCCCTCCCACTCTCGCCCGCACCTCCCTCCTCTGTCCCAGCAAGACCCTGGAGCTGCAGAAACACATAGAAATACATCAGTGACCTCCCAAAGGAAGCTCCGGCTCCTGGAAGAGGGGAGGGCAGGTGGCTCTCACCGTCCCTCCAGCAAACCCCCCCCCCCCCGGGATGGAGAAGAGCCCTATGGCCAGGACTGGCAGCTGGGACACACCACCAATCCTACCCCACCCCCAAATTCCTAGGCTGTTGTTGCTGGAATAAAACCTGGGGTGTTGTGAGCCCCAGGTCTGCTGGCCAGGCCGTCAGGGGGTGGTAGGGAGGGGAGGCTCCACGGGAGCCAGGCCCCAGGGAGTGGGTCTGAGGGTGTGGTCTAGGCCACAGCAGCTGCCTTGAAGCCTCCCAATCACGCATGGGTCCCCGGCCATCTTTGTGGCCAAGGAAGCCGGCATCCTTCCCGAGGGCCCCTGTGGGCCTGCTGTGTCCTAAGCCCCCGACGATGCTGGCAACCGAGGGCCCTGTGGTTTGGCCTCCTCCTTGGGACCACCGTGGAGAGGAGAGGCCCAGCTTAGCTGAGGTTCCAGAGATGCTGCTACTCTGTTTCCTCCCAGTTGCTGGGACCGAGCCCCCCACTGTAGGAAGCTCTGCGTAGGAGTGCCCCCTTTGGGTGAAAGCCAGAATCTCAGCCCAGGGCCCACAGGGCCGAGCCCCTGGCACTCCTGCTCTCAGTGACGGGCACACCTTGGTTAATGGGCCTATCTGAGACAAGGTGCAGGTGCCTCGGGAAGGCTCTCCAACCTTCGAAAGCCTGGCTCGACCAAGCAGTGGGTGCCCAGCCAGTGGGTGCCCACCTCTGCACCTCTGAGCCGGTGGTCCCAGCCCTGAGCTCCACTCCCATCAGGCCGCTGTGACTCCACTTTTCAGAAGGACAGATGAGGCCCAGAAAGGCTAGCCGCCCTGCTCAAGGCCGCACAGGATCCCCAGGCTCTGAGCCTCCTACCCCCACAGTCTCTGGGGCCCAGCATCTCCTAGGCCTACAAGGGCACCCAGGTCAGCCCTTGGCAAACTTTCTTTGAAAAAGCCTCTCCCTTAAAGACTGACCTGGACATTCGTTCAATCAGTCAAAGCTTCCGAAGGCTCGTAGCGGGCATGGGTGCCCCGAGCCCTGCCCACCCTGTTAGGGGACCCTCTGAAAAGCCCCGGAGGGCCAAGGAACTGAACAGAACCCTCTGATTTACTTCCAGTGCAGGGTATGGGTGGGGGAAGCCCGGTGGTGGAGGCAGAGCGCGAACCGTGGGCGCCGAGAGAGAGCAGATGTGGGCTGCCCCCCACAGCCCGCCTTCCGCTCACACTGCAAATCCATTCACGCTGGTCGCTGCGGCCTGCAAACCGCACTCGCCCTGGCTCCTGCCGGAACCCTGATGTGTCCCACATTGCTGCTCGGACCGCCAGTAAAACTCAGTCTCCTCCTTGTAATCGCCAACCCGTTTCCCGTTGGAGAAGCTGACTTTGAACTCACAGAGAACAAAGACCCCTTTGTGAGTGGCTTTTGGGAAGGGAGATGGGGGAACATTGCATGAATAACACGCGAAGCAGCAACCCCAATTATATTTTGTAACCTCCCCAGTGAACATGAAATAAAAACCACTTATTTTGAGAGTCGCGGCGGAGCCAAGTTTCTCTCGGCCTGGACCGTCGGGGCCTCCAGGCCAGCGGGACGGTCGCGTGGGACGATCGCTGCGCTGGGGGTGCGGCAGGGCCCGCCAAGAGCGCACCGGGCAGCTTGGGGCTCTGTCCCGCCAGGCGTCGCATCGTCAAACGCAGCACTCATCTCTTTTTTCCAGCTGCAGGGGACGTCCAGCTCGGGCAGGACGGAGGTCGTGTCTTCACCACGAGGAGCTGGAAAGACGGTGGCTACTTCCCTCCCTGTCCCAACCATGCGTATCTCCCCAAGCTCCCCTCAGCCTCTTCCTGCCAACGCTGCAGGCAGGACGGAGTCGGAGGGCTGGCCCCAGGGACCCTGCGGGAGCTGGGCGGAGGCTGCAGTTGTCTTCCCACCCTTCCCGGCTCAGGGAGCGCCGGCTGCCAGCTCCCGGCCTGTGGTTTCTTCACACACCCCGTATTCTGTCAGCTGCTTGGTCTGTGCCCACAGGTCCATTTGTCTCTCTAGCAAAACCCCATCTCCCCCTCAAGTTTGAGGCACATGTCACCTTCTCAGGGAAGCCCTCTTGGATTTAGTTCCTCTCCCCCCTCCTCGCCATCTCTAAGACTCAGCATGGGGCAGCGTGGATTCGTCTCACATCTGCCCCCCTTGGCCACCCAAGGTGCTGAGGATGTAATTTGTCTTTGTGCCCCTGGCACCTATTCCAGGGCCTGGCACAATGGTAGCCTGTGAGTGGTTGGAGAAGCAGATCCACATACTTCTTACTCTATAACGGTACTTGTGGTGGTCAAGATGCTTTGGGCTCAAAACCACCTTCTATAAGAAAAGATGGGGAAGCTGGGGTTGCTGGTGGGAAGGAAGGTTCATATAACAGATATCTGAATAGATGGCTTCAGGCATGGCTTGATCCAGGGTCTCCCTCTTCATCTCTCCATCTCAGCCTTATCCCAGGCAGGCCTCCCCATTATGAGGTAAGCTAGAAATGTACACCCTGCCAGCTTAGCAACCCCATGGAAGGACAGCCCCCTCAGTCCCCATGGCTGGGCAAAGTCAATGCCCTGTCCCTGTCCAGTCCAGGGGGTCTGAAAGCAAGTTCTTTCCTGGGAAGTAAAAGCTCTGGCAGCTCTGATAAAGCAGAGATCTAAAAAGACAGATTCCAGAGACGTGGAAGACTATACTCTGCTGCTCACTGTCTCCCTAGGACGGTTCTGCGCATGAAAACCCTTAATATAATATTTTGCATCTCCTTGAGTAATAATTTACACATCATCTACTTCCAAAAGAGATCCAAGGCCGCCGTGTAGCTTTGGTTTGTTTGCAATCTTTGAAAAGGGCTTCCATTGGGTGTCCACGGTGAGGAATGGAAGCCAAGAAGAGTGGCACGGCTGGCCGAGGGCCCCCAGGGGCAGGACCTCCTGCCTGAGGTGCCCTGTGACCTGACCAAGTTCAACTCAAGTTGAGTTGCTTTCCTTCCCCGGCTCCCTGATGGAACCACGGACAGACACAATGAAAGTGTTGTTGTGTTGCTGTGTTGCTACTGAGGCTCTCTGTCCATGTCTACCACTTTGCTCCAGCTCCTTCCTCCTGGGGTCACACGGCTTCGGGTCTTCTAGTGAGGCAAATCCTGGTGCCCCAGGCCCCTGGAGAGAAGCTCGTGGTTATTTTTGTTGCAGTTATTTTTAGCTTGCTTATAAAATGATACCTATATCTGTACACATATGGATAATTGCACACACATATATATTACAGGTATGCGTAGGTGAGCTAGAGACTAATGCAGAAGATCCATATCACCTCATGGAGTTCACACACGGACCTATTTCACAGATTAAGGACCTGCTGCCCAGAAAGATCGATTGACAAACCCAAGGGCCATCGGCTAGTAGGTGGAGAGACTCTAAACAGAAGGCCCAAGAGACAAAGGGTCTCACACTTGTTGGCAGCCCCATGCAGTCTGAGAGGGACTGAATAGGGTAACCAACAGCAGAACAAACTCTGTCCCTCAGTGTGGGCTTCAGACCTGGGAGCCAGCCACTCCTGACCTGCCAGTTGCTCTCAGGTCGGAGACAGGGATTCCCTACACTGTCTGGCAGTCCTTCCTTGGGGCCTGGCTCTCTGCTTCGCTGACCTTTCATTCTCAGAGACAGAGACTGGTCAGGGCAGTGAGGGCCCAACAGGACAGTAGCATGGCCAGGGCCCAAGTGCCCCATTCCCAGGGGGCCCAGGCCAGGCAGCAGCCACAGGGGGACCTGCCTAGAAGGGCTCTAGAACTGCTCTTCCCTGGGGCAAAGGACAGGAAGGTCATTCTGATTTCCCCCACTCACATGTACCTACAGGTTGGAAGCCTTGAGATTTTCCTGCCACCTTCTCTCTGGCCGAAAGATGTCCCTGACTCTCCTCTGCTCCAAGCCCAGGACTCCCCCAGTCCACACTGGGTGCGGAGGTCCCTTGCTCCAGTCCTGTCCCAGGACCTCCCTGGCCAGCACCACGTGCCTCTGGGGCTTCGCTCAGCGACCCTAACTTTACCCCCATGGTGCTCCCTGTCAGCAAGCGGGGACCCACTTCTGCAAAATGGTGTCACCCTACCTCAGGACATTCATGGCCTTCATCGGAATCTCTTCTTTTTGTTTGGTGTATAATTTTTGAATGGTCTTGGGGGCCTGGGTCCATAACAGCTACAAACATAAGAGGGTTATGACTGTTTTTGTGTTTTTTATGTATTTAAGTAACGTTATAATGAAAATAATTTAGATCGGTACTAGGCAACCAAGATCATTTTTTTTTTCTCTAGAAGGTGGCGGGGGGAAGGGTCCTACATTATTTGGGTTTAGGAAACACTGTGATAAAATAATCAATCTCATCTGAGGTGTCAGTAGCCAATAAGGGACAAGGGACAATAAGCCAATGAGGACGTAGCTGGAAGCGGGTCAAAAACCCAGAGACACCTTTGGGTTTGAACCCACATTCCTGTGTGAACTCTGACCTGGGAAAAGGGACTTGGTACCTCTGAGACAGTTTCCATAGCCGAAAACCAGAACACAGTAAAGATCAGGTGGTCCCTGACCTCTGGGCGTCACCCTTCCCAAGGCAGAGCGGCTGTACCCAGACTCCCTTGGAGAAACACCTTGAGCCAAGAAAACCCCTTCTCTGGTGCGGATGCCAGGCCCCCGACAAAGAGGATAGGAGATGGCTTGGCTGGGGGCTCTGGGGCAGTGCCCCCCAAGAGCGACCAGGGCCAGCTGCCCTTTCTGCTGTGGGGCAAGGACCCACCACCCGACACTCTCAAATCCAAACCAAGGGCAAGTTCAGCCTCACCCGTGCCCTCCAACACTTTAGCACAAGAAAAGCCGCGGCCCCTGACCAAAGCCACATTTGGTTGGAACAAGCAGGGCTCCAGCAGGTGTAACCCCAGAGCCAATGCTGTCAGGTCACACAGATGAATTTCCACAATGTCTAAGCCAACAGACTCTCGTGTGTCCCTCAGAGCAGGTAGGCCCTCCTGACCCGAGCTGAGGTCAGGGAGGTCGGGGAGTGAGACCCAAGCCCCCAGTCCTGGATGACAGCCTGTCAGCCTCTGAAGGGCCCAGCGTGAGGCAGGTGCGGTGGGCAAGGGCCAGGAGGCTGGGGAGAGAAGGGCTGAGGTCTTCCCGATGAGGGGCTGTGGTCATCACCGGCCTGGCTCCCTGAGGGGCCCTCAAGTCACGAGCCTTGATGGTTGCCCTGGGCATTTGGGGACTGGGCTCAGGGTCCACCCAGCAGGGGCCTGTAGGACTTCCTGACAAGGCAAAGATCTCATTTAGTTTTACTTTTCAGGGTTGCCCCCATCAAAGGGAAGGCTCTATCTAACCAGTGGCCACTAAAAATAAATACCGAAACACCGCATTTGTGTGGCTAAGCCAGGCCGAGCTGTGCCTCAGAGGCATGCCGTCGCCCTCGGCCGGCTGGGACAATGACACTCTCGTGCTGCCAGCACCGGAGGGGCCAGGCCTGGCCTAGAAAGAGGACAAACCCTGTGATGTCCACACACATCCTGATTTCCCAGCATCTGGGGAACACAGTGACTGGTGAGGAAAGAAGGTCAGAAGGAGACCAAGCGAGGAAACGCCTCTCCAGAACATTCTTCCCACGCTGGAGTGTGGGCGGCCCTGCGAGAAATGCCCTCACGGCCTACCTCACCCTGGGTCTGCTCCAGCCATGCGATCCCCACCGAGACACCAGACCCCACGGCCCTGGCCACAGCCCAGGCCAGAAACCACACAAGGCAGGGGGACCTGGGGGCAGGGCCGGCTGGGCCCTCCAACTGGGAGAAGGCCAGCCCAGAGAGAAGACAGTCCCTCCCCTGCCAGCAACCTTCTGCTGTTTTCCAACGCCGAGCCGTCCAAAGGCAGCTTTATTGTGGGAGGCCTGGTGGTGGGGGCGGGAAGGCCCCGCGTCAGCAGCTGGAATGAGAGAGAGAGAGAGAAACAGAAACAGAGACAGAGCAAAGAAAGACACGCAAAGAAGAAACAGAGAGAGAGAGAGAGAGAGAGACCTTCTAAGTCTCAGGATAAGGGCAGCCAGAGAGCACAGTGAGGTGTGCAGCTCCCTCCTGAACTCCTGGGCCCCTGAGCTCTCCTCCTGCTGGACCTGCTTCCCCACTCACGTGGGAGCAGAGCTCCCAGCTTCCGAGGCCCAGCTCCCCTCGCCTGGGCTGACCACGCCTGGAGGGCATCCAGGGCCCCCTTCTCTCCAAATGAAGCTGGACCTAGGGTCACACAGGGGATGCACAGAAGCTCCCGCTCACCAGGTCCCTCTAACCTCGGGCTGCGCTACGGAATAAGGTTTTCGGTAAGTCCGTGACCGTGTTGTGAATAGCGCAAGGGACTTCCATCGTATTTGTGTGGATTAGAACACTGTCAGTGTGTTCATACCCTGAGAGTAGCAACAGTGCTTGCAATCTTGTTTTGTCCTATTTCTTCCTCCCTCCCTCCCTCTTTCCTTCCTTCCTTCCTTCTTCTCTTTTTTTAATACATTGAAAGGCTCCAAAAGCAAGAGTGGCCAGGACTTGCCTCCACCGAAGTCACCCGGAAGGCTAGTGGGGCTCTGTAAGTGCCCCCGCTGAGAGTAGGACAAGCTTCCCGTGGATCCCATCACAGGCCCCAGGACCTAGAGCAGCCCCAGGGAAAGCTCCGTACCCCTAAATGCTAAGACCTTTGAACCCTCTTGCCCCTTAGAAGTCACTGGAATCAGGGACCCTGAAAGGTAGGGAAGCCTGGGGCGTCAGCTGGCTGTGGCACATGAGAGGTCCCCCAGCTGGGGGTGAGCAGCCAGGACGAAAGGGGGTCCAGAGCAGATGCTCAGCCCACCTGAACGGACCAGCCCAGCTTCCCAGTGCAGAGCCCGCTGTGGGTAACAGGAGCTGGACACTAAGGGGAATGTGGCATTCCTTTTTTTTTTTTTCCCTTTTTTAAGATTTTATTTATTTATTTGTCAGAGAGAGAGAGAAATAGAGAGCAAGCCCAAGGAGGGGGAGGGACGGAGGGAGAAGCAGGTTTCCCGCTGAGCAGGGATCCCAATGCCGGGCTTGATTCCAGAACCCCAGGATCATGACCTGAGTCAAAGGCAGACACTTAACTGACTGAGCCACCCAGGCACCCTGAATGTGGCATTCCTGATGCTTGTCCCTGGCCCTGATCTAGCTGGATGTTATTACTGAAGGCATTTTCTTTTCTCTCTTCTCTTACCCTCTGGAAACATCTTAAGGGAATTGCAGTGATAGGCAATAGTACACCTCTCTCACCCCATAATATAACATGTTTACATATTTTATCCCATTTGATGTTCACAACAGCCCCACTTCTCTCCTGTCACACTAGTCTCTGTATTGTTCCTTGAACACACCAAATGCTTTCCTGCCCCAGAACCTTTGCACATGCTCTTCCTCCTGCTTCAAATACTCTTCCCCATGCTGCATTCCCTTCATTTGGGCCTCTACCAAATGTCCCTTTCCCTGAAAAGGCTTACCCTACAACCATGTGTAATCCGTATAAAATTCACAATTTCCTTGATGCTCAGTCAAAAATATAATTGTTGAGGGTGCCTGGGTGCCTCAGTCAGTTAAGCATCCTACTCCTGATTTCGGCTCAGGTCATGATCTCAGGGTCTTGAGACTGAGCCCCGCACTGGGCTCCACACTCAGCGTGGAGTCTGAGATTCTCTCTCTCCCTCTGCCTCTGCCCTTACCCCTGCTCATGCACTCTCTCTCTCTCTCAAAATAAATAAATAAAATCTTTTAAAAAGTGTTCTAGAATTAAATACTGGTGATGACTACACAACCTTGTAAATAATACTGAAAACCATTGAATTGCACACTTTAAAATGGTGTGTAAATTATATCTCAGCAAAAACCCCCAAAACATCTGGATAAGATAAAACTTAGGCAACTACTACATTGTCTATAATATTTAATTTTCTTGATTTGTTCTTTAGTTTTATTTCTTCCTTCCCAATCTATATTCTTGTCTTTTCTTTTTTTTCTTTTCTTTTCCTTTTCTTTTCTTTTCTTTTCTTTTCTTTTTTCTTGTCTTGTCTATCGTGTTAGCTAGTACTTCCAATAGGATGTGAGAAGGAGTAGTGAGAAGAAACATGTTTGTCTTATTCCTGATCTTAGTGGGAAAGCTGCTGGTTTCTCACCCTTAAGTATGGTGTTAGCTGTAGGTTTTCGTGGATATGTTTTATCAGGTTCAGGAAGTTCCCTTCTATTCATAGTTTACTAGGTTTTTTTTTTGTCATGAATAGTGAGCTGTTGGGTTTTGGGAATGCTTTTTCTTCATACAATCAGGTGATTTTCCTTTTTTAGCCTGTTGGCGTGATGGATTACATTAATTAGTTTGCAAGTCTTGAACCGGCCTTGCTTACCTAGGGTAAATCCCACTTGGTCATGGTGTATACATCTTTTTAAATATTGTTGGGTGTAATTTCCTAATAGTTTATTGAAGAAATTTGCATCTCTATTCATCAGACATATTGGTCCTAGTCTTCTTTTCTTGTAATGTCTTTGATGGTTTTGGCTTTAGGGGAGTGCTTGTCTCATAGAATGAGTTAGGCAGTATTCCCTCTGCTTCTATCTTCTGAAAGAGATTATAGAGAATTGATGTAATTTCTTCTTTAAAGGTTTGGTAGAATTCACTGGTGAACTGATCCAGGCCTTCTTGTTTTAGAAGATATCAATTGTTGATTCAATTTCTCTAACAGATACAGCCCCATTCAGACTGTCTACTTCTTCTTAGGTGAGTTCTGGCAAATTGTATCTTTCAGCAAATTGGTCCATTTCATCTAAGTTATCAAATTCATGAGCATAGAGTTGTTCATAGCATTTCTTTATTATCCTCGTCATGTCCATAGGATCTGCAGTGATGTTCATTCTTTCATTTCTGATATTAGTAGTTTGTGTCCTCTCTCTTTTTTTTCATAGCTAACCTGGCTAGAGACTTATCAATTCATTAATCTTCTCAAAGAACCAGCTTTTGGTTTTATCAATTTTCTCTACCAATTTTCTGTTTTTAATTTAGGGATTTCACTCTAATTATTATTTCTTTTCTTCTGCTTACTTTGGATTTAATTTGTGCTTCTTTTCCTAGTTTCCTAACTTAGTCTATACATTTTAGATCTTTCTTCTTTTCTAATATATACACAAAATGTTTTAAATTTCACTCTAAGCACTGCTTTCACTACATTTCACAAATTTTGATAAGTTATGTTTTCATTTTCATTTAGTTCAAAATATTCTAAAATTTCTCCTGAGATTTTTTCTTTGATCCATGTGTTATTTAGAAGTATGCTGTTCTGGGGCACCTGGGTGGCGCAGTCGTTAAGCGGCTGCCTTCGGCTCAGGGCGTGATCCCGGCGTTCCGGGATCGAGCCCCACATCAGGCTTCTCCACTAGGAGCCTGCTTCTTCCTCTCCTACTCCCCCAGCTTGTGTTCCCTCTCTTGCTGGCTGTCTCTCTCCATCTAATAAATAAATAAACAAATCTTTAAAAGAAAAAAAAAGAAGTATGCTGTTCCATCTTCATGTATTTTGAAAGTTTCCAGTTATCTTTCTGTTATTGATTTCTAGTTTAATTCAGTGGTGATTTCTATTTTTTTTGTTATGATGTGTTTTACATTTGTTATGATGTGTTTTATTTCCCAGAATGGGGTCTATCTTGCTAAATATTCCATGCGAGCTTGAGAAGAAGATGTATTCTGTTGCTGTCGGATGAAATAGCCTATAGATGTCAATTATGTCCTGTTAATTGATGGCGTTGCTGAAGTCAAGCCCATCCGTTCTTATTTTCTGTCTGCTGGATCTGTCTGTATCTCACAGAGGGATGTTGACATCCACAACGATGGTAGTGGAGTCATCTACTCTCCTTGCAGGTCTATTAACTTTGCCCCGCACAGTATGAGGCTTTGTCGGGAGCATACACGTTAAGGATTGTTATGTCTTTTTGAAGTATTGACCCACTTTATCTTTCTGCAATGCCTTTCTTTATCCTCAACTTTCCTTGCTTTGAAGTCTGCTTTGTATGAAATTAATATAGCTACACCTGTCTTTTGATTTAGTGTTAGTAGGGTACATTTTTCTCCAGTCATTTTCTTTTATTTTTTTGAAGACGTATGTATTGATTTGAGAGAGAAAGAGAGCATGAGAAGGAGGGGCAGAGGGAGACGGAGAGAGAGAGAGAAACAGACTTCCCATTGAGTGCAGAGCCTGATGCAGAGCCTTCCCACTGAGTGCAGGCTCAGTCGCACGACCCTGAGATCATGACCTGAGCCAAAATCAAGAGTTGGACGCCTGACTGACTGAGCCGCCCAGACGCCCTTCATTTACTTTTAATCTAAATGTGTTTTTATGTTTAAAGTGGGCTCCTTGTAGATGACATAGGGCTGGGTCTTGTTTTTTGATCCACTCTGACAATCTACTTTGACTGTCTACTTTGTCCAGTAGAGCTCCTGCCATATTAATCATAGTTGTTTTAAATTTCTGAATGGGTAATTCCAACATCCCTCTTATGTCTGGCTCTGATGTTGGCTAGGTCTCTTCAAATTGTATTTTTGGCCCTGTAGTATGCCTTGTAATTTTTCTTAGTAGTTAGATATGACGTACCAGGTAAAAGGAAGTGCCATAAATAAACCTTAGTGATGCGGTGAGTTGTGCGGGGAGGGGAAGAGTTCTATAGTTCTAGAATTAGGTCTCAGTCTTTTAGTGAGCCTGTCTCTCTGGACTGTGAACGTCACAAGAGTGTCTCAGATTTTTTTCTCCTCCTTAGGGGGAACAGGATGGCTATAGTTTCCCGGAGTTGATTATTTCCCTTTCCCCAGAGCAGTTAGGCTCTGATAATACCCCAACAGCATAGACTCTGGTTAACTAGTTTTCCCTAAAGGCAGACCTTGTTAAGGAGAAGAGCGTGCTCTGGCAAATGGTTCATATTCCGCTCCCCAGCTAGAATCATGAGGGGATTTTTACTCTGATACTGTGGGAACTTGGTCAAGCTCCTGGAGGTCAATCTCAGGTCAACACTGTGGGGGACCCTCCGTGACTGTGGCCCTTTTAATTCTCAGACTTGTCCACCCTGGGTCTCCAGCAGTTCATCAATGATAGTTCACATTTTCCTACCCCAGCACAGGTTCCCACTGTGGTGTCCAGCGACAAGTCGCTGCTCTGGCAAGCCGTGTCTTCACGTGTTCACCTCTGTCTCTTCAGTCTTGGAGGCAGCGATTTGCCTTATGCCCTCCCCCTCTCATGGATCCAAGAAGAGTTGTTGGTTTTTCCCTTTGTTTTTCACTTGTTAGGACAGAGTGGTGATTTCCAAACTCCGTACCTGTGGAACCCCATTCATTAGTTTTAAATTAATAATTTAAAAAGATATTTGAATTTTAAAGGTATTATTCCAATTTAGCAAAATAGTTCCTATGTGAACTAAAATTTGCACTTACCTTGCAGTGTGCACTGCAAAACAGTTAGACTGTTTTGAATTTTAAATACAAATTAAATAGTGGTCACCCAGAACGGCAGAATTAAAGTAACTCAAGTTCTGTATCTTCATCTTTCCAATCACTGCACTGCCCTTATTTTGTCCCATCTGCTGTTAAGGAAGGAATTCATAGTACCCCAGAGTTAGAGACAGGTTGTATGTCCACAGTGGCCTTTTCCCTCTCATGACTTACTTTATAAAGCACATTTCTGGGCCAACTGTATATGTAGGAGTTCTCCAAATGAACTTACATGTAGAATACAAAATTTATGAAAAAATAAGAAATAGAATCATGTTCATATGTAGCATATATATATATATATATATATATATATATACTCACAAGCAATTGTTTCGAATTCAACCAATAAAATATTTTCCCTGGGAGGAGTATTTTATCACACCAAGTTATAAAACACAGGGGTCTGACTTGGTGGGTTTCATTATTGTCCTGTTTTCTACAGATGCCCCCACACACACTTTATTGAGTAAACCCAGGCAGATGCAGACAGTTCCCATCCCTCTGCCCTTGGTTCAACACCTATACTCTCTTCCCCAATGCCTTGTAGTTCTTATTTCAGTCAACCCTCAGGAGAAACTCGTGAGTTAGATATTATCATCTGTATGTTACGAATGAGGAAAGACGGGCCCAGAGAGGTGAGTGGTTTGTGCAGGGACTGGGAGGGATCGGAGCCTGAAGCCAAGTCTGCTAGACCCCAGTTCTAGACCCCAGATCTCAGCCACTTTTGTACAGGGCCTAGCTCCCCACCTATGGCACCCCACCTAGACTGGCCTCTGTCATTGCTGCCTGTGATCAGTTTACTCACCACATTTCTGCTGTCAGACTCCCCCCAGCTGGGCCATGCTCCCAGGAAACTGTCCTCAGCTCAGTGTCTGCTTTTGGCTTGGATAGAACCTGGAAATTCCCTCACACTAAGGTGCCCAGAGCTGATAACAGGACCCTCTCTCAGGAGGTATTTGCTTTTAACAAAGGGAGTCCTTCCTAATCAGCCAAAAGAATTCCTCTACCAGGCTGCCAGAATCATCTATATACACACGATCTCTTCCTCCACATTATGTCAAGAGTAGTTTGCTCCCCAAACATGAATTCTGCCTGAGGATAAATCAAGAGAGACACCCCAAAATCCACTCAGTCTCAAAGTGCAGTTAGAGGAACCATTACATGACACATTCTCACGTGTCTGGTTATGTGGAGCCAAGAAAATCCAGTCTCTCCCCCAGCCAGCACTAGCATCCAACAGCCCAGTCTCTGCCTCGTGAGCGCGGCCCTCAGCAGGGCCTGGAGAAGAGGCTGTGGGAGGACAGAGTCTTGCACACTCTGGAGGTGGGCCTTGTCCTTCTCAGTGCACTCGGACGCTTCCCTCCAGAGTTGCCAGATTTACCAAGCTTCACAAGTGCCAGTTTTTTATGATTGTCCTCCAAGACCTCACGACTCATTACAATCCTTCTCCACAGACAGATGAGGAAATAGCCTTGAGAAAAGTATATATCTGTTAAAAAAAAAAATGGATTCAGATTCCACTTTATATCATCCAGGGTTTACTTACAGGAAATAGAAACCACTCAAACAATTTTAAGTGAAAGGGGGTTTAGACAGGAAATTATGGGCTTACAATTTTATTGAAAGGGCTGGAGGAGCAGGCGTGGGCCAGGCCTATTGGAGAGATGCCCGGAACAATGCCTGGGGACCAGCCGGCCGAGTGCTGCTGCCTCAACCCTGCCAGTCAGGTGGGGGTTAGGAGGTCACCACTGCTGCCCCGACACCTGCCTCTTGACCCCACAAAGGGACTAAGTGGACCCTGGAATGCCACTGCAGCAGAAACAACCACCACAGCTCTGCTTGCCAGCAGGAACAGCCAAAAGCAGCAAGGGGATGCTCTTGGCCTTGAACTGTAGTAGCGTGCAACTAAGTGGCAGAACCGGGCATGTGCTAGAGCCAGCTCGGCCCAGCAAGTCAGTGGTACACACAATCCCAACTGCACATTCAGTGGCATCGTATGAAGAGCTTAATTGAAATTGACCATGCTGGGAGTATTTACACCATGAAAATCAGCAAGCACTACAACAAGCCAGAGTGTCTTTGTATTTTATTTATTTATTTAGAGAGCTGGTTATTAAGTATTTACCAGCACAACACTCTAGCTGCAAGGGAAGCAGGAAACACAGCTGTTCACTTTCCAGCCTTTCAAAGAACACTAAAGGGGAAGTGGAAAGGATGCCCGCTCACACTTCCGGGAATGCACCCTATAGTAAACGCGCACGTGTGTGAAATGACGTATGACTGATGATGCTGCAGGGTTGTTAGTAATTGTGTTGAAGCAAGATTTCTTAGCACAAATGGCTCTTGAGCATATGTCGAAGTTTATTAACCTCCCAGCAAGGGAATTGGCAAGGTGACAAAATAGTGTGTTGGTTCAGAGAGCGTTTGGAAATCGTTGATGTGTCTCTCCTGCGGGGAAAGAAGGCTGGCCGACTCTGCTCATTAGGAAAAGAGGCAGCTAAGAAGGGCAAGATTACGTTTTCATTTACCGTGATCATTGACGCTTCTGTATCAGCTGCAACCAATGAAATTCCAGGCAAATTTTCTCAGAGGCCATTTCTGGAGAGACCACCTGTTCATCAGAAATAACAAGAGACACATCCAAGACACCCTGCATCTGTGGCTGTTAATTAGACACACACAGCTACACAGTCCTGTGGCCCAGCGGAGCTGGGTGAGGGCCAGTCAGCCCCGAGGAGGCAGCAAGCATGCCGAACAGTGGTCAGACCGGAGGGCCAAGCGATCAGGTCCTGCTTTGTCTCCTTGGCCAGCACAACCTTCTGGTTCTAAGATGCTAAATGTGTAGGTTGCCTAATCCTTGGTTTTGTCTTTTATTTGATCATAGCCAAATATGGAAACAAGCTATGGGGACTGAATTGCATTCCCCCCAAACTTCACATATTAAAGCTTTAATCCCCCATGTGACTGTATTTGGAGATGGGACCTTGGAAGAGGCAATTAAGGTTAACTGATATCATAGGGTGAAGTCCTCAGCCGGTAGGATTGGTGTTCTTATAAGGAGAGAAAGGGACTCAGAGCTCACTCACTCTCTGCCATGTGAGAACACAGTGAGAAGGTGGCGGCCTGCAAGCCAGAAAGACAGTCGTTCCCAGGAGCCAACCCTGATGGCACCTCGATCTTGGACTTCCAGGCTCCTGAGCTGAGAGGAAATCAAGAGCTCTGTTTAAGCCTCCCAGTCCGTGGTATTGTGTTACGGGGCCCAAGCAGATGACTACTTGAGCTAAACGCCCATTAATAAGGAACAGGTCAAATATTGTATCTATCCAGGGCCACACCAAATACCACACTGGTACCTCCCTGGAGCTGTGCAAAGAGCAATACTGTCTCCTATACTGAAATATTATGCAACCATTAAAACGAAAGAGGCAATTCTAGAAGCATAAAGAAGAATCTCCATCATATGTTAAATGGAAAAATGGAAGGGGTAAATCATGATGTATATGGTAGGCTGCCATTCAGGTTAAAAGTGGTCAAAGGAATCTATAAATGTACTTATGTAACTAAGTAAAATTATCTCCAGAAAGACACCCAAGAAAATGAGTCCAAGAAAAGGGTTGTCCTCCAGGGGAGATTGGCTGGGAGCAGGGATGGGAAAGGAGATTTTTACCATATACCTTTTAATACATTTTGAATTTTGTACCAATGTACAGCTATTGCCAATTCAGAAATATTGTGGGTTTTTTTTTTTAAATGGCTGCAGAAATATAATACACTGGCTACGGGAATGTGGTGTTTGGCCAGGGAAGAGCAGAGGCTGGGCTGGAAGAATCGAGCACCACCCTGCGTGTCTGTTTTTCTATGGGAATTAATGCTGGACTTCATGGCGCTCAGCGGCCTGGGGCCTGTTCTGACCTTGAGAGGGTCACTCGTCTCCGCAGCTCAGTGTCTGCAGGTGCGACCACCCAGCCTGGGGACCACACGTAACCTGTGCATGTCTGCACAAACCCAGGTGTGGAGGCGGGCTCTCTTCCCGAGCAGGGCAAGGGTGCAGGTGCTCGTTGCGACGTAGGCCAGATCAGACCCCAAACCAGACACTTCTGTAAAGCCCCCACCCCAGGGATCCACAGGAAGGCCACTTCTGATCTGCACGTAGAGGACAACCAGGCCTGTGGTACTAGTGGTCGGTAAGAGTGGTGGCAGAGGTGGGCTCTGGAGCTCCTGCCTGGCTCTGCGTCTAACCTTGGCCAAGGGACAAGCCTGGTCGATTCTAAATGGTGCTGTGGGGACTGGAGGGACACGGCCCCTAGAGAGGATGGCATGGGGCTGCACAGAGAGGCTCGTAAATGCCGACCACTGCAGTTCCTCGGCTTCGACTCTGGCCCGGAGAGCCCGCTGCAGCTGCTTGGTGGCGTCCCTGTGACTAAAACATCATACAAACGTAAAGCCTTGTTCAAAGGAACAGATGGCTTAGCCCCAGGAGCGGGAAGGTCTCTCTGACGTGTGTATGGCAATGCCCTTGGCTGGCCTTGCTGGGCCTGGATAGGGAGGCCCGACTCGGCTGCAGCCCCCGCCACGCCCCTTCTTCCCTTCCTCCCGTCCTTCCCCACATGGAGCCTGTCCCCTTCCCTTGTGGTCCCCACCCCATGCCCAGGCAGAAGCTCCCCTTGCTCCTGAGCTCCTGTAGTTTGCCTGGAGGGTGAAGGGAAGGGAACGTTGGCAGCCGGCGGGGAGGGGACAGAGGCAGTGTCCTCACCTGGCCTGTTCCAGGAGGCTCACCGGCTCCAGCCCTTTCCCCCTCATTGGGCCCTGTCATTCCACAATAGCCCCTCGTGGAAGGTGAGTGTTGTGACTGTGACTTGTCCATCAGGGAAATGCCTGCGAGGCTCAGTCAAGGCCACTGGCAAGGAGGATGGAGCTGAGGTCCCCCGGCCTCTCTCACCAAGCACGCCCCACTGAGACAGGAGCAAAGTGACAGGTCACAGCTTCTGGGACCCCCACCCTCGCAGTCCCTCACTTCCCACCGCCTTGCCTGGCTCAGCCCTCACAGCAGCCCTAAGGTTAAGGATAAGGACACTAAAGATGAAGGGCCATGGGTCCAAGTGACATTGGGGGGGGGCCACAGACCCCCATACCTGGGGCTGATGAGGGGTGACTCTCCACATCCCAGCAGCCCAAACCTGGTCACTACGTCCTAGGAAAAAGCTCTGGCCAGCCCCACCAGAAGGCAGCCAGGCTGGCCGGCCCAGCCCGGGCCCCACCCACACCGCAGAGGCCCTCCTCCCCTGGCAGCAACTCTTCCTTTACTTATGAAATATTCTCCATTTGCTCTTTTAACCGTCCCTGTGCTCCCTGACCTTGTCCCTCTGCGCTCCTCCACCCCAGGCTCAAGCTCCCGCTTGACAGGCCCCCAGGGTCTGGGTCCCGTCGGGCCACAGCTGCCGGGTGCCTCCAACACTTCCCCTCCGCCCGGGGCCCCTCAGCCACATGTTTCTAATTCCCTGACACTCGGGCCATGAGGTGGGAGGGGCAGCTCCTGCCCCGCAACTGCGGGCTCCCAGGCCACCTGGGGTGGGAACGGGGAGGGGCTGCTCACTCAGGCCTCGCCTGCCCCCAGGGAACTCCTGCCAGGGTGCTCGGAGCCGCCAGGGGAGCGAGGAGTGGCCAGCAGGGCAGGGCTGGAAGGGGCCTTTCCGAGGCCAATGTTTCTAGAATCTGGCCTTGAGCAGTCCCAACACAATCCCTCCCCACAGACAGGCCTGCCCACTGTTCCTTTAAGGGAAGCAAGACGCCGAGGCCATTTCTCCAGAGCCTGGGAGGTAGAGCTGGGGCTCCTCTGTGAGTGTGATTCTCCTTCCCGGCTCTCCGCTGTGGCCTCCTCAAACCTGGACAGCTGTAGGGGAGGTGTTTACGGACTGGCATGGCCTCATCATATGGTGCGGAGTGGCCCTTCAGGTTGAAGTTTTCTTTTAAGAGTTTATTTATTTGAGAGAGAGAAAGAGAGAGAGCAAGAACGTGAGCAGGGAGAGGGGTGGAGGAAGAGGGAGAGAGAATCCCAAGCAGACTCTGCGCTGAGCGTGGAGCCCAACACAGGGCTCGATCTCACGACCCTGAGATCACGACCAGAGCCAAAACCAAGAGTCGGACACTCAAACAACTGAGCCACCCAGGTGGCCCCAGGTTGAACTACTTTTAAATCAGATTTATTGAGGTGTACTTTGTATACAATAAAATCTGGCTTTTTAGGTATACAACCTGAAGCTTTTTGATAAATGCATAGTCACGTAACCACCACCACAATCTAGATAAGGAATATCTCCATCACCTCAAAAGGGCTCCTGTGTCCCATTGTGATCAATACCCTGCCCCCATCCCCAAACCTGGCAACCGCGGATCTCTTTTCCATCCCCAGAGTTTTGCCTTTTCTGGACGGTCAGAATTGGAATCATAAAACCTGTGGCTCTGGTTTCTTTCCCTTAATGTTTTTGGGCTTCATCCATAGCACTGCATGTTTTGGTGGGTCCTTCTCCTACTGCTGGGCAGCGTTCATTGGCGCGCACACGCCGTGCTCTGCTCATCCGTTCACCAGTTGATGCGCATTTGGGTTTTTCTGCTTTGCAGTCATGGCGAATAATGCTGCTGTGAACACTCATGTATGGTTCTTGGGAGGACATATGTCTTCAACTCCAGGGTGAATACCCAGCGGTAGGATGACTGGTCATATGGTAGGTATATGCTTACCTCTGTAGGAAGCAGCCGAACTGTTTTCTAGAGTGGTTTTAGCGCTTCACGTCCCCACCAGCAGTGACGGGAGTTCCAGTTCCTCCACATCCCCACCAGAGCTGACTGTTGTGTTTTTCATTTTAGTTGTTCTAACAGCTGTATGGTGGCATCTTATCATCGATTTCTTTTGTGTGTCCCTAACAATTAATGATGTTCCATCTTTCCATGTGCTGATTGGCTATCTGCGTATCTTCTTCAATGAAGTAAAGTATCTGTTCAACTCTTTCTCCCCAGCCCCACACCCCACTCTTTAAAAGGCTTTTAAAGCTGTTGAAAGGGCTTTCTAGCATTTGTGGAAATGAGCACACTCGTATCATGAACACAGCTCTGAACACTGGCCAGGAAAGGGTCCATTTACTCAGCAGGGGGCTCTCCGCTCAGGGCTGTGAGTGTCCACACGTCATGCTCTCTCCCGACCCCCTGACTCACCTCACATCCTGCACTAAGGTGAGCAACTGCCACAGGCTGTGCCCTGCCCTTCTGGTAGGCAGTGCACACAGGGGCCCAGAGGTGGGAAATGCAGTAAATAATAGTACCTATAAAGATGAATTAGGACAGGGGGCACCTGGGTGGCTCAGTCAGTTAGGCATCTGACTCTTGGTTTCAGCTCAGGTCATGATCTCAGGGTCCTGGGATCGAGCCCAGCATCAGGCTCACGCTTAGCAGGGAGACTGCTTCCCTTCTCCTTCTTCCTCTGCCCCTCCCCCTGCTCATGTTCTCTATCTCTCTCTCTCTAAAGAAAATAAATAAATCTTTTTTTTTAAGATGCATTAGGACATACATATAAAGCATTGAGTCAGTCCAAGCAAAGTGCAAGTGCTCATTGAGTGTCGATGTTTATCATTATTATAATCCAGTCATTCAGGATTTCTTTGAACCTGAAGTCCAGGCCCCCAAGTTAGAGACCAAGGCTGGGAGGAGGTCTTCCAGGTTCCACAGGCCCCCCAGACCTGTCCATCTCTGCAGAGCAGAGCTCAGCGCCCACGCACTGCCCACAGCATACGATCCCCACTCCCGCAGTAGGACTCTGAGGGTTTCTGTTGGTGTCACTTGGTGTCACCTGCCCTCTTCTAGCGGCCTCAAGCAGTCCTCCATCTCGCACACACACGCACAGACTGGCCTCATGCTTCTGTCCCTCCAGGAGGAAGGTCTCATCCCAGATGCACCAGAGGCGTCTTCCAGGAAGAGGTCACTGTCATTCCTCTGAACTCCTAGGTCCAGCATCTCCTGAGTAGTGTCTGTGGGCAGTGATTGCAGGGCAGACACCAAGACCTGGGCACTCGGGGGGTAGGGAGCAGCCGTCTTGGCTGGCACCAGCCAGTGTGCAAAGCAATGCGCTTGGGAGAGAGGACATGGGGAGGGCAGGGCCGAACCGCTAAGCAGAGGATTTAGGTCTCCTTCAGGGCCAGCACAAGAGGTGATGCGAGCAGGGAGCTGGGTAGCACTGCAGGAGTGGGGTGGAGGGGCCGCATGGGGCCTGGGGTGGGGTGTGGAAAGAATGTGGGGTCAGGAGAAGCCACTCCCTGCTGTGGGACCTTGAACAAGTCCTCCAGGCTCTCTGAGCCTTGCTTTTCTCCTTGGTGACGTGGGACTCACAAGCCAGCCTGCTGGGCGTCAAGTAGCCCACAGCTGTGACGTGCTGTGCGAGCCAGGAGGGGATGCAATGCAAAGAGACCCCGGTTTGCACCAGTGAGGGTGGAAGGGAACGTGTTGGCACCGAGGTGGCTGCATGGCTTCCTGAGCAGGGATGTGATGGGGACCGATCTGGACAGAGACATCTAACACTCTGGCACACGCAGCGCCTCCTTCATCGGATTCCCTGCTCCACACAGATTCCAGATTGCCAGACCTCCCGTTTTATGTTTCTGATTCCACAGGTAACATACAAGACAGACCAAGCCAGGCATGCGCACCTGTATGCGTGTGCACAGCCAAGCACACACATGTGCGCACGCACACACACACAAAACACACACACACACCAAACCCTTGCTTCCTCCCCCTATCAGTAGGATAGCAGGCTAGGTCCTGTTTGTCTATACTTACTACCCATATGCCCAGCACCCCAAGTGAGGAGTGTGTGTGTGTGTGTGTGTGCCCATGAGATGGGTTCTTATGTGTTGCTCCAACTTGCTTTTGTCGCTTAACACCAGGACTTAAGGAGGACCTTGTTCCGACCGGACATCAGAACATCCTCGGCAGGCAAGTGCCACGTTTCACAGAGCCACACTGCCGCTGAGCGGTGTTTCAGTTATCTCAGACCTCACTCAAGACAAAGAAAGACCGAGAAACAATAATGACAGATTTCTGTAGCATCTTTATGTCATAAACTGTCCAGAGTTGACAGAGATGCGTTTCCAGGTTCAGAGACCAAGAGGTCCAGAGGCCACACCACGGCCACCACTCAGAGGGTAGAGTCAGACCCCCAGGGTCCTGCCCGCCACCCTCAAAGGAAACATCTCTGCTCAGAGGAAGGCATCTCTCAGGAACCCAGTCCCCGACACTGTGGATTGCCCGTGGACCCCTGAGCCACACGCATGACCAGACTTACTGCCCTCCATTCCTGAGGACCGACAGAGGGGCCTGGGAAGCTGGGGCAAGGACCCTCTCCCAGGGCAGCTCTTCGTCAGCTCAAAGAGGGCTCGATCTCTTTCCCAAAGGGCTCATGTGCTTCTGTGATTGCCAAGTTATCCGTAGGGTGATACTTCGGTGCCCCGTGAATACCCCAGTCCCCAGGAACCTCTCACTACCCGGTGTCAGCCTCCGCCGATGGCCCTGGCCTGAGTCAGTTACACCGTGAGGGTTGCAGGTCACTGACTTTCGGATTCTCTCCTTTTTTCTACAGTATCTGACATTCTTCAGTGAAGAAGAGCTCCCTTTACTCCCTGGGATGAACCAGTGCTTCTCCAGTGGTGGAAAATGGGCCTGCCTGCCTGCCTTGTCTTTTTCTTTTTCTTTTTTTTCTCTTTTTTTTTGATGATCACAATGGGCCTATGATTTGTATGTATTGTTCTTTGTGCTCAATTACGGTCGTTATGCTTTTCAATGTCCCAATTATCCCAGAAATCTTTCAGCACTTGCTTGCTTTCTGGCACAAGATGTCCCAGGCCTGCCTCTTGCTGCTCCTGCCCCAGACCTAGAACCAGCTGGTCTCCCAAAGAGCCTCAGGTCCCCAGCATGGGAGCGGGATTTAGAACCCAGGATCCACCTCTCCATGTGCTCACTGCAGGAAAGGTGACCCACTTCCCTTTACAGAAGAAAGATCTGGCAGCAGAGAGGGGCTGGGGCCCGCCAGTTCCCACAGGCAGCTGGGGCAAAGTGGGGACTAAGCTTCCAGCCTCCCAACTCTCCACAGACTCTCTGGGGTGGGGAGAGGTTGCTCGGTTGGTCGGTTCCAAGCACACAGCCTGGAGCTCCTCATCCTCCCCAGGGAGGCCTCGTGAGGGTCCTCTTGGTATACTTGGTCTCAGCCCTGCTGTCAGGGCCTTAAACCCAGACGATGAGTAATTTCAAGGGCCCTGGAAAAGGCCAGACACCGAAATCGAGCTGCCCACCCGTGAGTCAATGCCTAAAATTCCATCATTCATTCCTAAATGTGGGGTGGAGCCTGTTTACGTACAGCCCCCCTGAGGAGCTCGCTTCAAGTGTTCTGCTCTTCCCAAGAGCAGACGTCACTGATGGGACAGACAACCCCGAGGTGCCTGGGCCCTGAGGTTGGAAAGGGGGCCACCCTGCATTGGCGAGGAGCCTGTGGACTTATACAGACTTTGGGGACCATCTAGGTCTGGGCCCCACTTCACAGACATGTGTCACAATCTGGCAGCCCCAGCCCCCTGCCCACCCCACTGCTCTAGGAAAAAAATACATCATCCCCTGCCACCTCCAGGATCCCCACAGGGCTCCTGGGGCTGGATGCCGAACCCCCAGCCTCTGCTGGGGCACAGCGCCCTTTATGGCCCCAATAATTGAACTCATGATGGTCAATGAAGAAATCCATGTGTTTCCTTTTCCCCGGTAACCTCTTAGTCTCAGGGCCTACCAAAGTACCAAAAAAAAAAAAAAAAAAAGGAAATGTAAATCTTTGACAGAGTTGAGAGGCAGGGAGCGAAAACATCAAGCCAGCCAAGAGCGGTGGTAGGCAGAGTGCAAGTGTGTGTGTGTGTGTGTGTGTGTGTGTGTGTGTCCATGCATATGCATGTAGGGGTGTGTGTTAGGGGGCCTGACTCAGGCTGCATCTGTTTTGAGGAGTAGGCCCCAAAAGACCTCAAAGGGTCTACAACCTTTGAGATGGGCTCACCCCACCCCTCCACTCTGCCCCTCCCAACTGTTCCCTGTGGGATCCAAATACATTTCAGGCCAAGAAGGTTCTTCCTCATTAACAGAATGAGGAGAAAGCGTTGTTTTCAATTCACACGGAGTTATTTCTGTTTGTGACAGGATACTACTTGACATATTAATCAAAGGGCTTTATTTTCTGTTCGGGATTTTTTTTACCTTATGCTACTCCTTCATTTAGCCCATTCAGACAGGGGCTGATTTTAGACTGGAGGTCCTCAGGGGGGCGCCACACAGCAGAGAACAGAGCATGCGCGGGTAGGTTTTGGCGTCCACTGCAGGCCGCTGAGACTCAGGGAAGAGGAACAGCAGGCGCCAAAGCTTAACGTTGGAAGAGCCCAGCTCTTTGGAAAGAGAAAGTTTCGGTTTTGTGTTTTGGCTTTGGTCCACAAAGGCCCAGAGGACAAGACCATAAAAAAGACAGAATGCATTCAAAGCCAGTGCTGCCACCGAGAAGAAGCTGGTCGGGGAGGCCAGGAGGAGGGATAGTGGGAAGCAGGAGCCATGGCCACTCTCAACCCTTCAGCCCAGGTCAAGATGGCGCGCGTGTTGGGGCTGCATGGCTGGAGCTTCGTGAAGTCTGGAGAGAACAGAAGAGAGTCAGGCCTGCTAAGTCTTGTCCTGCCAGGATTTCCCACCATAGCAGGTGAGTTAGTGTGCTTAACATGGGGCCTAGGCCACCTCTGGTTTTCTCCTGCCTCGTCCCTGGGGGGGGGGGGGACGGGGAGGACAAGGGGGGACCCCTGGTCCTCATTACAGGAGATGGAGTTCTAGCCATCAGATCCACGCTCCAAGCAGCAGATGGAGAAAAGCGGAAGGAGAGCAAAGGCCACCCCATAGACACGTCTTCCGGATATTCTGCAATCACTGCCCGACAGCGCTTCCACTTTTACCCTTTCCACAAGAACAAAGACACCCACCCGACTGTCAGGCTGAGCCCACGTGGGGTCTTATTTCTGAGCCCGCCCTGCAAGGCTCCAGCCTCTGCCGCACAGCGAAGGGCACCCTGAGCCCCCCAAGGCTGTGCTTGTCAACATCTCTGCTACAGTGACATCTCTCCCCCTGCTCCGTCCTGGGTTCTCAGGCTCAGGAGGCAGGGGCCTCTCTGTCCTGGGACTCTTCCTTGGACGAGGCCATCTTACACATAAGAGCTGAAAGCCCACCAGAGCTGTGCTTGCTCAAATGCTTCGTCACTGCTCGTCTAGGGCTGTTGACATAGTAATTTAAATTAATTAAAATCAAATAAATTTTGGTGCTTAACATCACGAATCATCAGGAAAATGCAAACCCAAGCTACAATGAGATGTTACCTCTCATATATGAAAATGGCTATCATCAAAATGACGGGAGATAATCAGTGTTGGCATGAGGAGGTNGAGGGAAAGAGATGCTTGCGCACGCTTGCTGGGAATGCAAAGTGGTGCAGCCACTATGGAAAGCAGCATGGTGACTCTTTGAACAATTAAACACAGAATCACCATAGGACCCAGCAATGCACCTGGCGATCCCACTTCTGGGTATTTACCTGAAGGCAGGGAAAACACTAACTCCAAAAGATATCTGCACCCCCATGTTTACTGCAGCATTATTTACAAGAACCCAGACAGGGAAGCAACCTAAGGGTCCATCAAGAGCTGAATGGATAAAGAAAACGTGGCAGACACACGCACGCGTGCGCGCGGACACACGCACACTGTACTATCCCTCAGCCATAAAAAAGAAGGAAATCTTGCCATTTTTGACAGCATGGATAGACCTTGGGGGCATTCTGCTAAGTGAAAGGAGTCAGATAGAGACAAATATCATATGATCTCCCTTATGCGTGGAATCTAAAAAACAAAACAAACAAATAAAAAAACCAAACTCATAGATACCGAGAACAGACTGGTGATTGCTGGGGTAGGGGTGGGGGTGGGTGAAATGGGGGACGGTGGTCAAGAGACAAACTTTCAGCTGTAAAAGGAGTCCTGGGGACGGAATTCACAGCATGGTGGCTATAATTAATACTACTACATTGCATATTTGAAAGTTGCTATGACAGTCACTCTTAAAACTTTGTGTCATGAGAAGACAGTATTTGTAAGCACGTGTGGTGATGGGTATTAATTAGCTGCACTGTGGTGGTCATTTCACAGTATATACAAATATTGAATTATATGTCATATACCTGAAACTAATACAATGTTATATGTAATTACATCTCAGTAAAAAATAAACAAGAAAATTAAATAAATTTAAAAAGTCAGCTCCTCTATCTAACATTCTTCCTCTATCTAATATCTAATATTTCAACATTTTAAGCATTCAATAGATGCATGGGGCTAGTGGTTACCATACTGGACAGCACAAACACAGAACAGTCCATCATCAAAGAAAGTTCTATTGGCAGCAATGCCCAGAGGGATAAGGGTTCAGAGTCTTCAAGTTTCCACTTGGGGAACTGTAGCGGTGAGCCCCATTCAGTGCCCCTGCTTCTTCCCTCGCCACATCCCCACTTCTGGTGACCAGAACCACACCCTGGCCCCATCACACCAACCAATGGGATGGTGCTGGGGCCCAAAAGAAGGAGACCAACAAGGACAGGAGGAAGCCGGTCAGGGAGGATCAGAGTGCTGTTGGCCTCTGTGATGGCGGACTGGGCAGGTGGAAGCAAATCCCCTCTCTGCTCTCAACTCCTCGTCTACCCACCTGCTCATCCGTCCACCACAACATCCACCCACCTGCCCCTCCATCTATCCACCCATCCATCCACCCATGTAACCTCCTACTAACCCATCCAGCCACTCATTCATTCACCCACCCACTCATCTGCCCATCCACTCATCCACCCACCCACCCATCATCCATTCATCCACCCACCCACCCATCCACTTATCCATCCACCCACCCACCATCCATTCATCCACCCACCCACCCATCATCCATCCATCCACCCACCCATCATCCATCCATCCACCCACCCACCCATCCACTCATCCACCCACCCACCCACCATCCATTCATCCACCCACCCACCCATCCACTTATCCATCCACCCACCCATCTATCCACCCACTCATCCACCCGTCGATTAACCCATCCACCCACCCACTCATTCACCCATTCATCCACCTACACATCCTCCCATCTATTCATCCAACCGTGCATCCATCTGTCCATCTGTTCCATACTCCTGCCTTCTAAGCATCGTGGGCACAAAAACAAATGGGCCAGACTCCCACCTCAGTATGAAAACAACTAGCAAAATAATAATTATAACAACAACAATGGCACAGCAGCTGTCATAGTGGGCTAAGTGCTCTGATAGATGTGGAATGAATGCCACATGGAGACACAGTGAATGGTAAAAACTGATGAACACCGAGAAGCCTGCCCAGGTCCCTCCTCCCCTAGGAGAGGGTGCTCCCCAAGGGGGGCCGAGGCTGTTCATCCACATGCTGGGACTGGCCCAGGCACCATAAGGGAGGCTTGTGGGAGGCTGAGTGACCTCCCAGGACCTGTTCTGGCCAGGCCACTCAGCCCAGGTGGGGCCCTGGGCAGCCCCCACCTACCCGCCCTGTGGCTCCCATTCCCAGGCTGCCAAGTCTCCACCCCCACAAGGGGAACAAACCCAGGATCCCCCAAGGGGTGACTTCACCTGCAGAGGAGCCTGGCCAAGGCTATCTTTTTGGCTGCAGCTTCCCTTCAGAGGGTTTGGAAAAGGTGGGCCTGGCCACAGTCCCAGCTCTTACGCTCTTGAGCTGGGGTGGGGGTGGGGCGCTGCTCAGAGCTTCAGAGGCTCCAACTACAAAATGCAGACCCCCTGGCCTTGCAGAACGGTGTGAAGATTGCCCACGATGTGGACAAAGGGCTATCTGGGGACTGGCATACAGCAGACGCCTAGCAAGTGCTACACATGGTTACCACTTGGGAAGGGTTCCCTTTGCACTCTCGCATACTCTATGCTATAAACTAGAGATCTGAGGCCCACAGGATTACTCCCGTAACTTCACAAGCCTGAACAAAACCATCCTGTACGTGGTCTCCGGCCTGTACTCAACAGGAAAGGGCAACACGTCATAAATCAAAACACCTTTGACCTGCCTGGGAGATCTGCTCCCCCACACACTTCGCCTGAGTCTTTGGAGAATTTTCATCACTCATGTCAACGTGCCAAGCAACCAGGAGGTCTGAGGCCTCCAGGGAGCCGCCTTTTACAAGCATGTGAACAGCCACGGAGCCTCGATTCATGGTGGGCGGGAGACTAAGCCTGTGCATACCTGAGGGCCAGCTGAGTGGCGGCATTTCACTGCTGGTTTTTAAAAGTTTCAAGATCAGATCCATTCATTGTAAATGCTATTTGAGAGCCAAGTGGGCCACAGGGTTGGCCAAACCATCTCTCCTCCCCAAGAACATATCCTACAGGCAACATTGGCCCAAGCATTCAGGCCAGATGAGTCGAGAAAGATTTCTGGAGCACCAGGTGCTGGGCTGTGTTTGAGGGACAGACAGATAATATTCAAATATGAGTGCCTACTCTCCCAGAGACTCTGCCAGTCAGTGAATAAGACAGGGTTGGTCTCCCCCTCATGGGCCTGGTATTCAATTGGAGGAGCAGATAAGGAGACAGTCAAATAAATAAGATGATTATGGACCAGTGAGTGTTCAAGTATTGCAAAGAAAACAGACTGAGATGATAGTAACACTAGGTGATCAGAGTCCTCTTTGACACAAGGATGCCATTTCAACTGAGAGAGGAAGGATGGAGAGTGAGCCCGTCATGGGAAGAACGCGAGGGAAAACATGACAGACAGCGACTAGCATGTGCAAATGCCCTGAGGCAGGGAAGTTGCCATGCCCAACGCCCTGAAACACTAAGGCAGCTTGAGCAGGAAAAGAGAAGCAGGAACAGATAGCTCAGGCCACATAAGCCATCAAGAGTGTAGATTTCATTCTTAGTTACACAGGAAGCTGTTGGAAGGTCTGAGGCAGAGGAGCCATGTGTTCCCACGGAGGCTTGAGGAATGCCACTCTTCTGTTGCTGTGTGGAGAATGGACTGGAAGACACACAAGCAGAGCGGAGAGACCTATTAGGAAGCCTTTGGAGCCCTCCAGGTGAAAACAGGTTTACTTGGATGACAGTGATGGTAGCAGCACAGGGGGAAGTGGAGAGAATTGGGGTATTTTTGAATACGGAGCCCAAGGCAACATGCCTTGGGGTGGATCTGAGGTTGGAAGAAAAGAAGGAGAATCAGGAATATCTCATACGCTGCGGGCTTTAACGTGGTGGTTCCAGTGGCTGAGGCGGGGTACACCGACTGATAGATTAAAAAGGGAAATCGGAGCTCTGCGGGAGACACAGGAAGTTGAGAGAAGCCATGGAACAAGAAAACGCAAGGGATCTAGGGGCGTTAGGAACTCAGGGGAGGGGTCTGGCCCAGAGATAGAAATGCGGGGCCATCAACTCACAGGTGGAACAGGACCCCTCAGATACAGAAGCGAGGAGGAGGAAGAGGCAGCTGCAGAGCCAGAGAAGTGGCTGGAGGAAGAGGAAACCAGGAGACAGCGTGTGTGGAAGACAAGAGACAAGCATTCTAAGGGGGCGGAGGTCAACATGTCACTTTCGGCTGAGAAGTTAGATGAGCACAGAGACCTGCCTGGGGATGATCACAGGGGACCAGAGCAGCTCCATCGTGGCTGTGGGACAGGAGGTAGATGGGGGTGCAAAGAAGAGGGACAGGTGAGGAAGTGGACATGGCGCATGGAGTGGCACCTGTCACGTTTTCTGGCTGCCCCATACTTTGAGAATACTTGGGCTCTTTCTGGGAGACTTACCCACCTTAAGTCTTATGTCCCTGCGGTAGAGTGGAGACAATTCTCTTCTTGGTTTCCTTTGCACCCAGGGCTCAATTACGGGACCTGACTCCCCCAGTTTGATTCAAGCTCACGAGACCCGAAAATCCCTTCCCAGCCTCCTCTGCGGCCAGGGTACAGGCATGTGACCTGAGCTCCTCCAATCAGATTCAAGCTCATGAGACCTGAAAATCCCTTCCCAGCGTCCTCTGCAGCCAGGGCACAGGCATGTGACCTGACTCCACCAATCAGATTCAAGTTCATATGGCGTCAGTCCAGAGGGAAGCTCCAGAAGATAGTAGTGGTTGAGCTCCAAGCACCAAACGGACGCTGGTGGTGGCAGCAGTGCCAGTGTCGTTCAGGTCAAGCTCCAGGCTAGGGACCCACTGTCACGTCTGGTGCCCCCACGGAACGGTGGCAGTGGTTTCCGCTCCAACTACTCCGTGGTGCCCGAGTGTGGGGAGCTGATCCTTGGGGCTTAGTTTCTAGCCTGATACTCCAGCCTTCCCCAAAATTCCTTTTAATAAACTCCTGTCTCAGGTCGCCTGGATGGCTCAGTCTGTTAAGCGTGGGACTCTTATTTTGGCTCAAGTCATGATCCCAGGGTGCTGAGATTGAGCCCCACGTCAGGCTCTGCACTGAGTGTGGAGTCCGCTTGTCCTGCTCCCTCTGCTCCTCCCCCAGCTCGTAATCTCTCTCTCTGTCTCCCTCTCAAATAAATAAAATCTTTAAAAAAAATAAAAATACTCTCCTGTTTTGTTGAATTATCTTAACTCAGCTTCTGTTGCACAAACTAAGAATTACGCCTGATTTAGAAGGCTAGAAAGAACGGAAAATGCAGAACAGAAAGCAAGGAAGAGCCTGAGTGCCCTGTCACCTCCAGATGCTAGGCCAGCCCTGGACTGCCCCAGACTTCCTGTTGTGTGAGACCAATAAATCCCTCCCCGTTATTCAGATTTTCTTGGAGCCAAATGCGCTCCTAACTAAGCCAAAATCTGGTAGCCGGCAGTGGAGTGCCGCAGGAATGCGCTGAGGGAGGAGGAAGGGCAGACATTGAGAAGCCCAGTGTTGCAGGATGGAATACCGGGGACCTCTGCTATGCAGTGGCAAGACATTTGGCCACACCTTCACCTGCAGCATGGTGGGACACAGACCATATACCAACTGAGGCTATAGAATTGGGAAAATGTGAGGAAAATTCCAGAATGAGGCTGTTATTAGCTACTTCGGGCAATGTTCTACAAGAGAGGAAGGATTGAGACCAGTGACAGATGTGCAGCAGTAGCAGTGACAGAAGGGGAAGTGAAGCACTGAGACAGGGACCCACTCCCAGTGGCCTGCCATCAGAATGGATGGAAAGTCCCAGAGTTTAGAGTCTTGCAGGATTTTACACACACACACACACACACACACACACACACACACACAGAGTTTCTCTACCCCAGACTAAATCAAGTTCCTGCCTGCAAATGACAGCCATGGCAGGTGATAAAATTGAGACACAAGGTCTTTTTCCAGAATCTTTTCTTAAGAATTCCATCTAACAGAAGGGCCTCTGGAAAAGAGCATATAAAGGGAATGTCTCCTGCTGAAGTCACTGTTTTAATCACCTCAATACAGTGACCATTCTGCTAAGGTGAGGGCACAGCAGAGGCCAGTGGGTCAATAACTGGAGTTGTCGTGTGTAAGGCTTAGGCTAGAGCAGCTCTTCGGCTGTGGTCACTCTCCAGTGGAACTGACCCCCTCCCAAAAAAGACCAGAAGCCAACCAAGTTTTTGAATAAAATATATTACCCAAAATAATCAACCCAAGGCTGATGGTAACAGCCAATCCCTGAGGCAACCCCCGAACCCCTACCTCACACCAACAAGAAGCTCTGAGGCCCCCGGAGATGGCATACCCCCTAAGACCCGCCTCTCTTGTGGCCATGGAGAATAATGGACAGGAGGACCCCTCTGGGGGGCAGAACCGAATCCACAGGGGGCCGTGGCTATGGCAGAGCCTTCCAGGAGCAGAGCAGGGTGTCACATGGCCACCCAAGGAGCAGGGTGGCCATGCAGAGCAGGACTTCACGTGCTCCCCGTTCTCCCTTTTTCTGAATGGAAGCTCTTTCTGCAGTCTTACCATGTCTAACCCATCACTAATACTGAGAACGTTGGAGCAGAAAACTTGTCTTATAGTTAAAGGTCGCAGGACCACAGGCAGCCTTCGGGAGAAGCCTGCCCGGATGACACCTTGGCTGCATGCCCAGGAGACAGGTGTATTTTCTGTGTGTGGAGGAAGGGTATGACAGGTGTTGACTAGCAAAGGGGCAGACTGTGTGGCGGTTCCTGCTAGCTGCCTATCCAGTATCCATCCCCCCTTTCTTTCCTGCTAAAGGAGTCCTGGTTTGGAAGGAAGTATAAATGTGCCTTTCTAGGACACTCGTCTCCTCAGTTAGATGTGGCCACGGATGCAGGTCTGGTCATTGAAATGTAGGTTTCTGGGGAGAAGAACCCTTTTTAAATAAAAAGTCGAAGCTTTGCTAGAAGAAAGACTACCCTTGTTCCTTTGCCTCTGTCCCTCCTTCCTCCTCTCCCTGCATAGAAAGGAGAGGTAATGCGGGTGATGCAGCAGCCATCTTGTGACAATGCGGTGTGAAGGGACGTCATCAACCAGTGTGAGGGAGCCAGAGAGATTGGGAGGTTAGAGAGGAGAGACATGAATTGGTGGGGAGTGGGAGAGCAAGCTTGCCAAGAACGTCAGATTTGATGCCGCTCTCAAGGAACCAAGGCAGAGAGTGCTAGGAGAGGAGCGCACGGCGCTCTGGGAACGTAGAAGGGAGAAGCACAAGGAGGGGAAGGGGGAGTGCAGCCCAGGGGAGCAAACAACCTTGCCAAGCACTTTCTAATACCATCCGTTATCTGAAACAGGAGCAATGCCATCCGTGATATTCACAGTGCAATGAGCTACACGCTTGCCATTCTCCCAATCTGTTTAAGTGGAATCGAAAAATCAAACCAAAATCTAAATCAGCATTAAATTTTTATGGCATTCATAAATATTTCACTCTTGCTTTGACAAGGCAGGCTGACTTTTCCTGTAGAATGGGGAGGTCAGCAAGATGTGTTAATTCCCCAATGACCCTTTTTGGAATTCAGAGGTGAATCTGGAAGGAGAAACTGATCACCGCTTTGGGGTGTGCGCCCCGCACTTGCAGGCTGGCTAGTGCCCAGGGGCCATCTGATGAGACGATGACAGTGAGACCAGGGCACCAGGCAGCTAAACCAAAGATCCCTCTGGCACGCAGGGAAGTGTCAGGAAAGCATATCCTTCCCCCAGTGGCTTAGAGAATTCCAGAAGGCACCAGCCTTGCGCAGTGGAGTCTTATGGGGATGAGTGCGATTGCCTCTTCCAACAGCCTCATGTGGCAGCAGGCAGAGAATCGTCCCGTTTTGTGGATGCTGCCCTTACACCCAGGGCAGTTCGGGGTCCCTCAGAGGACACACGAGAAGGAAGAGGACTAGGCCCTGGAGCCCACACTTCCTAGACGCGCACCACGGCCAGGGTCTACAGTGCTGCTCACGGTCACGGATGTGATCTCATTTAATCCTTCCAGCCCCCCTGTGACGTGGGGATTATACCCATTTTACAGATCGAGTAGCAGGTTAAGAGAAACAGTCACTGGGCGACGCTGCCTGGCCACTGTGCGCAGTGCTGGGACGCAGTCCCAGCTCAACACTGGGAGCCGCCCCTGTGTCCCTACAGCCAGCTGGGGCTCCCTATGCGTTTCTTTGGAGAAGTCCATGTGTGAGCATTTGTCATCTTACAACGCTGAAGGTGAGCAAACTCACAGGCTCGGGAGAGAGCCAGCCTCGGTGTGGGTCCCGGTTCCGCTACTCACTGGCTGGGTGAGCCGGGGCAAGTTTCCTAACCTCTCTGTTCCCCAATCGGAGGATGGGGTGCTGAGAGTAACACCCAGCACACAGCTAGACCCTGTGAGGCGCTCAGGGCTGTGGCTGGTGGGGGGGCTGACTCTCCGCGGCTGCTATTTCATGGTTTCGATTGCCGTGGAGAACGCCAGAGCCGGCCGAGGGGCTCGGGAAAGCGTGGAGCTGGGGCAGTAACGGGGGAAGGCGACCTAAACCTGGCTGACCCTAGAAGCCCCAGAAGCCCCCTGCAGCAGGGGCCAGGCCCCGACACCCCAGGCACGGCACACCCTGCCCCCACCCCAGGAAGCGGTTTGGTTTTGTATGACATTTGTTCTGAGTGTGCAGACCTCTCGGGTTCCTGTCCCCACCAAGCCTCCCACCCTGCTCCCCGACGGAAAGTGGACTGTGGCCATAGTTATGTGCTGGGCAGGCCCCGGCTGAGGCTTCGGCCTCCCTCTGCGGTGGCCGGACGAGGGGGCTTGGGTTCACACCAAGCATCTGCGAAAAGATCAGTCGCCTCTGATGGAGGTCGCGTGTGGGTCTCTGGCCCCAGCCAGCGTGGGGACACCTGCCCTTCATCCCTGAGCCGCGGGTCCCTGTCGGTCCTGGGAAGGCACAGCCACAATCGTTCTGGCTGGCTCCCCTGCCCTGCTTGCCCGCACGAACCTTCCTGTTGTTTCCCTGACGGCTCTGCTCTGCCTGAGCTGGGCCCGGCCACTCTGGCCTGAGGGCTGAGACCCTCTCCGGTACCCTCGGGCCCAGCCATAACCACCCAGGCCTCCTGCGAGGCCCACGCAAGAGCATCGAGGAAGCAAGGCTCCCTGACCCTGGTTGGCGATGGCCTCGGTGGCTTCACCTCTCACCTAAAAAGGCAAGCTCTGGGAAGACAGGGCCCTGTCACCCCCTCCCAGGTCCCCAGACTGGAGCCCCGCACAGCAGGCATTTACACTGGCCGGGAACAGTCCTCAAATAATCTTATCAGTCCAGATAGCCACAAAGCCTTCCTGTCTGCCACAGCCTGGCCACACAAAAATAGCACCACTGATTACCGCCTTCCCGAAGCACTAAGACCAGCGCCTCCCGGGGGCCGGAGAGAAACGCTAGTGAGCTTTCCCCGCCTCTCTCTAGCTTTACAAAAATTGTAGGAACTCATTTGGGGTTTTGCAAATTAGCACAGCATCTTTGAAAAGAAATTTGCCACAATCTTTAACAGGCCATAAAAAGTCCATTCCCTTTAACCCAGAAATCTCATTTTCTGAGAATGTAGCTTAAGGGATAATTAAAAGGAAGGAAAAAAAAGTCATAGTTAAAGCTACCCACTGCAGGGTTTGACTAAAACATCTAAGGTGACTCTGGAAATGGCCTCGTGTCTGTCCAACACCAGAAGGGTGGCTGTGTTAGTGTGTGGCTGTCAACTCTGTGGCCTCCTGCGTGGCTGTCAAAAATGACGTCTGTTTCACAAGGACAAAAAAAGGACACAAAATGTCACGCGGAGTAACTGACATAGAAATGTACCCGCTGCCCCTGACTTGGAAGGAGGTTGTGTGTTGGGATGTTGGGATCGCAGGGGACCCTTCCTTCCTTCCTTCCTTCCTTCCTTCCTTCCTTCCTTCCTTCTTTGCTTCCTTCCTTCCTTCCTTCCTTCCTTCCTTCCTTCCTTCCTTCTTTGCTTCCACTCCCTCTTCCTGCTTTTAAAGGAGGCCGCTGGGTTTTCTGCGCCGGTAGAGGGGGGAATCCTTGCTCTACCTCTCAGCCAGGGTACAATCCAAACAACAAAATAGCATCGTCATCACCACTGCCGTTGTCATCAAAGCCAGAACCACGCGAAACCACATTTGCCCGATAAATCCATATTTCTGGAGACTCCAGCCCCAGATGGACCACCCCTGAAGGCACCATGTGGCAGTCACACGATGGATCCTGGGTTGTATCCCAAGGAATACAGGCCAATCCCGCTAAGGGGAAGCCTGTCAGACAGAAAAATAAAATTCTAAGCCGAAAGGAGGCACTGATGGTGGTGTGTGAAGATGGGGAGACCCGCCTGGGGTGGTCAGCAGAGCAGGCAGCATCAGAGCCCAACATGTCCCTGGCAGGTCTGGGAAGGGGCAGGCACCTCCCAGGCTCACTCTGGCCTTGGGTGGCCAGGCTTGTATTGGCAACGCCTCAGGGGGGGCAGGCTAGGTCGGAACCTGGGCACCAATTCTTGGCCTGGAACACATTACCCAAACATCGGAACCGCTGTCTGCGCCTGTGTAATGTGAGGATTGAGACTTCAGCGTAGGAAGGGTTCTCAAGCAGGAAACAAAAAGCACCAACCTTAAGGGAAAGATTCATTTGCCCACACTGCAATGGAACGTCTGTTATCAAAAGACATAATGAAGAGAGGGGCGCCTGGGTGGCTCAGTCGTTGGGCGTCTGCCTTTGGCTCAGGGCGTGATCCCGGTGTTCTGGGATCGAGCCCCATGTCAGGCTCTTCTGCTGGGAGCCTGCTTCTTCCTCTCCCACTTCCCCTGCTTGTGTTCCCTCTCTCGCTGGCTGTCTCTCTGTCAAATAAATAAATAAAATCTTTAAAAAAAAAAAAAGACATAATGAAGAGAGTAAACACAAGTCACAAACTGACAGTATCCACAGCAATTCTAACCAACAGAGAGCTGGTATGCAATGTGTAGAAAGAACTCCTCCCATCCAACATGGAAAAGACCTGAGTCCAATGGAAAAATGAGCAAAAGCCACAAAGAGGCATTTGCATATGCAGGCACTCAAATCACGGAAAAGGGAAATGTTGTTTAACCCCAAATGAAAAAGAAAGCCAAGGTCAGAATGGGAATCTGTTAAATGGGAGCACGATTCAGCACAATGGTTCCGGAGGACAGTCTGGCAGCGTCTAATGAGGGAATACACACCTGCCCTATGATGGTGTGAGCAGTACAGACGGCACACCCACAATGCACGAGGGGCCAGCAAATATTCACACCCCATCGTCCAAAGCTCAGAACACTGGCAATGATGAGAACCACCCCCAAACATAGACTAAATTATTCTTTAAATGTGGCACATTCACTCAACGCCATCCAACATTCATTACATGGCTAAATCTCAAAAACATTTTGGGCAGAAATGGACAGAGTCACAGAATTTGAAAAGAATGTATTTAATCTGATCTTATTTCTAGAGAGCACAAAATGAAAGAAAACCATCCCAGGCATTAATTTGAGACACACGTATAAGAGGATGCCAACCACCTTGGTGTGCATGTTACGACCGTTTAAGAGAGATGTCCCTAAAATGACGTTTGCACAGCATGACTTACGGTGCGATTGTTTGTAATCGCAAGAAACTGAAACAACTCGCATCTATTTGCAGCGACTCGTTCGATAGGTCATGGCTCACAATGTGTCAAAGCTAGAAAGCAACCACCCAGAGTGGGATCTCTGCATGGAAGATGTCCGGGATGTATCGCAAAGTAGGAGAACTAAAGCCGAGGTGTAGAAAAGGCAGTGCGCCGTACCTTCCTTTTTCTTTCTTTCTTTTCTTTTCTTTTTTTTTTTTTTGTAGAAACTAAGGAAAATAAGAAAACATATTTTCGTTTGCTTGTCTTTGCCTGCTCTTGCTCCCCAAACTCAAACGACCTTCCGTCCCCACTCTAATTTGTCCTGCTGTCCTGGCATACTTTGCTTACACCTTTCCCTGGTGGTCACGTCCCAGTTTGAAAAGTACGGGGGTCCCCCTAATCCAAATCCATAGCCGTTCCTTCTTTGTCCTCAGCACACGGCTGGACTGTATCTGTCAGCCTCTCGTGCAGTCAGGTTTGGCCATGAGAGCGAGTTCTAGCCTGTAAAGTGGAAGTGGAAGTTATGTCATGATTCTTAGCCCCGGCCTGTAGAACTCTGCCATGTGGGCTCCTTGCCAGCTGGCTAGGTGTCAGTGCCAAGGGCAGCCTCAGAAACCCTGAGCTGAAAATAGCAGAGCCCCCACACCTGGATCCCTGAGTGACAGCCCACCCTCCCCCTGCCTCTGCCTCTGGATTACGTTGGCGAATAGAACTCAGAGTCTTTGTGCTCTAGCCATTAGACATTGGGGGGGTCTATGCGTTATAGCAGTCACCCTAATGAATTTAATTAATTTCTTATTTAAAAAAACAAAATAAATGTACGAATATATTGCACCTGCTTCTTCATCTGTAGCATGTATCTTACAGGGAAAATTATTTAAAATAAAGATCCTTAACCACAGGATTCTTGTAAGAACTAAAAAAATAATTCAATATAGGGGCGCCTGGGTGGCTCAGTCGATGAAGCGTCTGCCTTCGGCTCAGGTTGTGACCCCAGGGTCCTGGGATCGAGCCCCTGGTCAGGCTCCCTGCTCAGCGGGAAGTATGCTTCTCCTTCTACCTCTGCCCCTCCCCCCTCCACTTGAGCTCTTGCTTTTGCGCGCACGCTCTCTCTCTCAAATAAATAAAACCTTTAAAAAGTTATGCATATAAAGCCCTCCTCTGTGACTGGACCGGACTCAGTGATCTAAAATCTGTTGCATCTGGTTCACCTGGGAGCCGTAGTCTGTTGAGCTGCGCCCAACTCTTGATTTCAGCTCATGTCATGATCTCAGGGTTGTGGGATCGAGCCCCGCATCGGGCTCTGCACTCTGTGCAGAGTCCACTTCTCCCTCTCCTTCTGTTCCTCGCCCCTGCTTTCATGTTCTCTCAGTCTCTCTCAAATAAATAAATAAAATATTTAAATGCAAAATAAAATAAAATTTGTAGCATCTATTTATCTAACTGTTAAATCAAGGCCCATTGTCAGGGCTGATAGCCGGACTGTCCCATTACCAGGACTGGTCCCTCCATCCTTTCTGGATGAAGGGGCCCCATCCCCCGGCAGCATGTCCAGCAGGCACCAGGGCTCGGCCCTGTGGGAGGCCCTGCCAGCCTCTCATTGGGACAGGGGCTGGAAGAGCAGTGCCAACCTTCCCGGTCTCCCGTGAGCTGAAACCACCCCTCCCTCCGGGCTCCCAGCCCCCCTGACACTCTAGTCCATCCTCGGGGCTTATACACTGTGACCTTGCCCACCGGGTCAAGGCCCAGGCCCTGGGCAGGCGGAGGATGAGATCCAGACAAGGGACTTCCTGCTCTCTCCCTTCGTAGCTTCTTTGAGATGCTTGAAGTGCCATTCTTTGTCCCCTCCAGTTATCACAGTAAGAAGAGCTCTTTGCGGGGAACTGGGAAAACCTAGTAAGGCTCAAGGAAAGACACGAAGATGTCCAGAATCCCGTCTACCAGAAACCATCTCGAGGTTTCCCGCAGAGGGGAAGCACTGAGGGGCAGGGCCTGGCTCGTGTGTGTGTGTGTGTGTGTGTGTGTGTGTGTGTTAAACCATACACAACACAAAACTGACCATTCGTAGGTGTGCAGCTGAGTGGAATTAAACACATTCACACCCTTGTGCAGCCATCACCACCGTCCATCTCCAGAACATTGGTCATCTTCCCACACTGAGACCCTGCACCCTCGGACACTCCCTCCCTGTTCCTTCCTCCCCACCATGCAGGCCCCGGCCCCCACCCCTCCGCTTTCCATCTCTAGGAATGTGCCCACTCCAGGACCTCATGTAAGTGGGGTCACGCAGGATTTGTGCTTTTGAGGACTGGCTTCTTTCACTCAGCATCATGTCCTCAGGGTTCATCCATGTTCCAGCAGGTGTCAGATTCCCTTCCTCGAGTAAGGTGGAACCCTATGCCTCTGTATGGATAGACCATATTTGTTTATCCATTCTTCCAAACGCTGAGTGTTTTCTGCGGACTTTTCTCCCCTCTGACACTGACTGGTGTCGCGAGGGCCATTTCCCTCTCCCAGCTCAGGACAAAGTCTCAAAGGAGGTGCGAGAACAAGAAACAGATTTGGGGACACACTCGCAGGGTCAGGTGAGTTGTCGTCTCCCCGCCACTGGGGAGAAGGGAGAGGTGAAGGGCAGCTGGGGTCACCATAGGGACGGGTAGAGATGGACAGGGACTCTCCCGTGACCTGGGCCTGCAGGTGACCCACTGTCCAACAGTCCCAGATACCTGGAGAAGTGGGGGGGGGGCGGGGGGGAAGGAAAGACCCTGCTCCAACAAGAGGACAGGACCCAAACCAGGGAGGGTCTTAGGAATCTTCCCAAGAAAGACAGTGGTGGACACGTGACCTCTCTTCCACACTCATATACACCTGTAACCAAACCCCCAACCAGCTAATTTAGCCCCGCCTCCTGTGGGCTAATTTAAAAAGACTGCTCAAGTGGGGCATCCTAAAACCACTCTCTCGAATGTAAAGCTTCTACCTGAAAACACACGTCGTAACTGCACTTTGCTATAAGTTCAAGTCCTTCTCTTTGACAACGAGCCCCTTGGTAGAATTCCACGTCAGCTTTCAGGGTTTTGCATAAATCATAACCCTAATGTGCGTCTATGATTTTCAACTTGTTTTCCTCCAAAGTGCAGCCAGAAATTGCAAACCAGCCTGAAGCAAGCTACTTGTGGGCAGGGACCCTGCGACTGGGTTTTCCTGATCTTTCCTAGCTGTCTTGCCTACATCTTAGTGGACGAGCACTTTCCGTAAGGTGACTCACCTTTATCAGGCGTTTCAACCCACGTATCATAAAAACAACAATCCATTCTTATTACCCTTATACCTCATTAGTTTGCACCATATTTAATTCAATTGCTTCCTTATTATAACACGTGCAGCTGGCATGGACAACGTTGGGAATAAACCCACGGACTCTCGAGGCAGCTCAGCGTGTTTTCAGAAGGAAGGGCAAGCCCAGGCTCGTGGGACGAGGGGTGGTCACAGCCTGTGCGCATCTGCATAAATCACAAAATTGGGATCCCTCTGAGTATTCACTATTGTTGAAAAAATACTCGCAAAATAATACTTGCAAAATGTTTACTAAACTAGTCCCTGGGGCACCTGGGGGGCTCAGCCGGTGAAGCATCTGCCTTCAGCTCAGGTCATGATTCCAGGGTCCTGGGATCAAGCCCCGCATGGGACTCCCTGGTCAGTAGGGAGTCTGCTTCTCCCTCTCCCTCTGCCCTTACCCCCTGCTCGTACCGTCTCTCTCCCTCTCTCACGTGCTTTCTCTCTCTTTCAAATAAATCAATAAAATCTTTTAAAAAAATAAACTAGTCCCTGACTCACAAGAAGCCCACCATAAATGTTATTAGCTATTACTATTATTGCTGATTTCACTCCCTTGGAGCTCCTCTCCCAGGCTGGACTCTTGCTGCCGTGGGCAATTTGGAGCAGCGGAAGCAGGACCGAGGAAAGGGGACAGGAACATCCCCCAATGAATGGCCCAAGTGCCTAGCAAGTGGTCACAATGGCACCAGCAACAACGGTGAAAGGTGCACGGGACCCGCTGACGTATTAACGTGTTGTACCTTGGAACTTGCTCTGTAATACCTGGGTGCTCTTCAAATGAAAAGTTTTATACTTAAAAACAAAAGTCTTTGAGCAAGTCATACTGGAACCCCTTCACATGCTACAAGCCCCAAACGACGCAAGTGTGAGGACTTGGTCCCCCTGCATGCCCACCGCCCAGAGGACATGCTGTCTGGGGGTGGCTTGTTCAGGGTGCTGGACTCACCATGAAGCAGGACGCCAATATCCATTTCCTTCCCCTCTCTCAGGGTGGCCAGGACATTCCCCCAAACCTCTGACCCAACGCACCGCCCCCCATCCTGTTCCAAGGATAGAGCAACCGCCCTCCAAGGGACCGAACCATAAAGACCAGTGGTTCCCCGTGGGAGCAGCCCAGCCCTATCTGACACCCGGGGGTGGCTTCCCCTTCCTGGGCTGGGGGTGGGAAACCCTCTAGGGAGAGCACAGCTGTGAAAAGAAAAAGCCACACACTTGAAACCCACAACAAGGAGACACCAGCTCATGTTTTCCGCAATTACTCACCTTTTCACGCCCTCCCTCTGTAAGTCTCTGCAGAGGACACGCTCCTCGGATGGGGCTGGACCTCTGCCCAAGGCTGCCCCAAGGTGTGGGTGGGGAATGTGGAGATGCTGCATGTCTCCCTCCCAAGTTCACACCAGCCACCACAAGGATCGTTTTTCTCGTAAAGACTCACCCTATTACACAAGGTACAGACAGCACGTATATAACACAGAAGGTCTGGAAGGGACAGGACTGGCAGAGAGTTGAAAATCAGAACACCTACAAAGCCATCTCCTTACCCCTTGACTGCTGGAGTTCCCTAGAGGGAGCAGCCCCTCACCTATAGAAGAGAAGAGCGCAGATCTAAGCTGGGTGGGGACGCGGGTGGGTGGCCACATCGTAGAACAGATGGAAGCACTGAGAGGGGCCTCTGCATTCATCAGAACTTTATGTTGCCAGTGACAAAAATTGCATTCAGACTGGCTTAGGCAAAAAGGGAATCTATTGGCTTATGGACTTGAAATATCAAGGGAGTGCTAGTTTCAGGTATGGCTGGATCCAGGGACTCAAACAACATCATTCTCTCTTACTCACATTCTCTCTCTGGTTTCCTTGTCTTGACTCATTTTACATAGTGTGTTGACCTTTCCTTTCTTCCTGCTGAGAAGCCACAAGGGGCCTAGGCTTATATCATCCTGGCTTGGCAAGCCAAGCAGAAAAAGACACTTCTCTACTAGTCACGTAGAAGCCTGACTGGCTTGGATTGACTGTCCAGCCCTTGGGCCAGCCCCCTTAAACTAGGTGTTGGAAGCACTAGGATCGGGCGAGCCTGGGTCATGTGCCACTGATGCAGCCAGGAGGGGGAGGGATCCTATGACCCACAGTCCCACGAGAACTATCTCAGCAGGAGATGGAAGAGAGTGGTTCTTGTGCAGACAAGAAAAAGTCTGTCTGCTGCAGAGGTTCACGTTGTTGGAATGGTAAAAATGAAGGCCAGAAGATGGAAACGTCCAGCTAGAGCAAAGCATTCTTGCTGGGAACAGCAGGAAATAAGATGGAAGGTGGGGCAGGCCCCACGGCAGAGGGCCCTGGACGCCCTACAAAGGGCTCATTTGCTCTCCAACCGTCTCTCACTTCACCTTCCATCTAAATCACCAATGGATACAACTTGGAGCGCCTGGGTGGCTCAGTTGGTTGAATGTCCAACTCTCGATTTCAGCTCAGGTCATGATCTTGGGTCATGAGATCGAGCCCCACATCAGGTTCCGTGCTCAGTGGGGAGTCTGCTTGGGATTCTCTCTCTCCCTGTCCCTCTGCTTCTGCCCCTGTTCACTCTCTCTCTAAATAAATAATATATATATATTAAATCTATATATATAAATATATATCTATATATAAATATATAAATTAAATAAAATAAATATATATATTAAAATCAGCTTTGGATACAACTCAACAACAACAAAATCCAATTTTAAAAATGGGCAAGAAACTTGAGTAGACGTTTCTCCAAAGAAAATACAGTAATGGGGGCACCTGGATGGCTCAGTCAGTTAAGCATCTGCCTTCGGCTCAGGTCATGATCCCAGGGTCTTGGGATCAAGTCCCACATGAGGCTCCTTGCTCATCAGGGTCCTGCTTCTTCCCCTCCCTCTGCCCCTCCCCCTTCATGTGCTCTCTCTCTCTAATAAATAAATAAATAAAACTTTAAAAAAAGAAAAGAAAATACACAAATGAACAGTAAACCCATGAAAAGGTTCTCAACATCACTCAGCCTCAGGGAAATGCAAATCAAAACTACAGGGAGATATCACCTCATACCTATTAGGATGGCTACGACCAAAAACCCCCAAAAAACTAACCAACTAACCAACCAACCAAACATACGAAACAGAAAATAACAAGTTATCCATGAGGATGTGGGGACACGGGGACACTCACACACCGTGGGTGGGAATGCAAAAATGGCACAGCCGCTGTGGTATGGCCGTTGGTCGGAAACATTAAAAACAGAATTCCCATATGATCCAGCAATTCCACTTCCGGCTATCTACCCGAAAGAACTGAAGGCAGGGTCTGGAAGGACTGTTTGTATACCCGTGTTTACAGCAGCGCTATTCCCAATAGCCAAACTGTGTAAGCAACCCGGGTGTCATCGTCTGATGACCCGATAAACAAAATGTGGTCTCTACAAACAATGGAAGGTTATTCAGATTGAAAAAGAAAGCTCATTCGGACACAGGCTACAACATGGATGAACTGGGAGCACACGAGGAGACGTGAAATCAGCCAGGCACGGAGGACAAATATTGTAAGGTTCTACTTATGTGAGGTCCCTCGAGTGGTCAAATTCATAGAGACAGAACAAAGAAGGGGCAGAGGGAGGAACGGGAGAGTGAGGGTTTACTAGGCAGAGTTTCAGATGGGGGAGATGACAAGTTCCAGGGATGGCTGGTTGTGATGGTGACATAACAGTGTGAACATACTTGTCTCGGGCTGCCCACATATTCCAGAATATTCCAGAATACCAGACGAGGTGACGCAAAGGTCAGACCCTTACTTTCTCAGCTCGGAAGGACGGAAATCCAAGAGCCGGTGTCAGCACGGTCAGGGTCTGATGAAAGTTGTCCCCTGACGCTGTGCGTTCCCATGGCCTTTCTTTGCTGGGTGCTCACAGAGAAAGCGAGATGCTCTCTTCTCTTTTTAGGAGGACATTAATCTCATCATGGGGTCCCCACCCTCCTGACCTCATCTAAACCAAAACACCTCCCAAGAGCCCCTACCTCCAAATACCATAGCCACAGAGGTTGGGTCTTCAACACATGGATTTGGGGAGGACACAGATATTTAGTCCATAATAGTACTTAAGTCCACTGAACTATACACTTAAAAGTGGCTGAAACAGTAAATTTCATATGATGTGTATTGCACCACAATATTTTTTAAAATATGCATATACAAGTTTAAAACAAAAGTCACCTGAGAAGAGAGTTAAAGTCCTTGGGCTCCCCCCTGGAGATCTGAGTGCTGGGTCTGGGATGGGAGCTGCGAGGGGCTGATCGTTTATGAGCCTCAAACAAGTCCGAGGCACACAGTTTGAGAAACGCCATTTTAGGCAATAGGGAGCCATCAAAAGTTTTGGAGCAGGGCTGTGCAGGACGCAAGTGGAAGGCTGTGTGGCCGTGTCCATAGGCTAAGAGGAAGAAGGGGGAGGAAGAGAGTGAAGCAAGGCTTGGAGGAGACAGGATGAACGATCCCCAGAGAAGTACTGAACAGGCCCCACTAGCCCCAAGGCCATTTCCACCACAGCCAGCAGCACCCTCTCAAAGGAAGGGGAACGTCTGCTCGTTTTAGCTGGCTCTTCCAGAACCCCCTGACCGAGGTACTTGCAACAGGACCATCTGCAGACACAGAAAGAACAGCTTCTTCCGCTGGAGAAAACCAGCCGGCATCTCTGGGGCCTGGCCAGGGATGGAATCCAAGCTTTGGAGCAACCAGCAGGGACAAAGGCGTCTGCACAGCCCCGGCCAACACCCGCTGGAGGGGAAACACAAAACTCTCGCTGGGAGCTGCAAGGCTCCGCTCCGACCCTCTGGCCGCGGATGCCCGCTTATCATTCAAGGGGACAATCCCAGCAGGGTGGAGGCTGGCCTCTTGGGGGCCATTCCCATGGCCCCTGGAGCAGCGAGACAATTTTTGTCCAGAGACGCTGCGACAGCTCCGTGAGGAAGGCAGGCATGTGTCCCCACTCTGAAGCCGGGTCTCTGCCAGATCAGATCAAGGCAGGGGATTCTTGCAGGGCCTCTGCCTGTTCTCCCAAAGCTTTCCTAGGCTCCAAGCCAGACCCAGAATAATAAAGGGGTGTGGGAGCCCCAGGCCCCAGGGACTGGTCCCCTCCTCCCCCTCCAAGGTGAGTCCAGCCAGATGGCAGCTGGATGCTACCAGAGGAGGTAAAAAGAGACGGGACAGACAGTGCAGGGGGTCCTCCCACACAAAATACAACCCCTCGGTGGTGCAGAAGGCAGATGGGTTTTTATGTCAGTCTTGCGCTCTGCTGTCAACAAAGCCATCACCTGGAAGAATATTCTCAGAAGGCCGACATCTGTGGTCTTCAGCCGTGCACGTTCCCCAGCGTCCCAGCCTCCACAAGGCCCGTCCCAGCACAGCACATTGTCAAAGTCTCCATGACATATCTGCGGAGAATCTTCGGTTTCCTTTCCCAATCCATGATACATGCTTTTTGAAGAAGCTTGAATGCATGGGGATGGGCTGAATTGTGTCCCCCTCTCAGAGTCCTGCGTCCTAATCCCCAGTATGTCAGAATGTGAGCTGATTTGGAAACAGGGTCCTTGTAGGTGTCATTAGTTGAGATGAGGTCACACTGGAGTGGGTGATCTCTGATCCCAATATGACCAATGTCCTTATAAAACAGAAAGTTTGGACGCAGAGATACGCACAGAGGGAAGACCACTTGAAGACACAGCCATCTCTAATCCAACGAGAGAGGCCTGGAACAGATTCTCCCTATGGCCTCAGAAAGGACCAATGCTGCCGAGACACCTTGACCTTGGACTTCCAGCCTCCAGCACTGAGACGATACATTTCTGTGGCTTACGCCCCCCAGTCTATCGTAGTCTGTTACGGTAGCCCTGGCGTCACATCCACAGGGTATAGAGTACAAAGGGAAAGCTGGCTCTCTCGGCCACCTCCTTTCCAACGCCCTGGAGCAGAACCCCAGAGACGGTGCGCAGGGGACAAAATGCTCTAGTCTCCATTCTCCAGATGCCTACACCTGGGTTCATGGGTGACAGGCATTTGTGTGATCTACGAGGTGGGACTGCAGTGGCAGCCAGCCGAGGCTGCTCCTGCTGCTGGAGGCTCGGCTGTCTGTGGCCCCGGCACCTGCAGCAGCATCTTGGGTGTGAGACGTGCATGTGGCCGTGGTGGCCTGGACATGACTTTTGAATCAAAGCCACAGCGGTGTGCCCCCCCACAAATCGGCCTGGGCAGAGCCTCGGGCTCCTCTAGCCTTCCCAGGGGAAAGCAGACACCTAAGCCCCTCTATTCGATACCTTTCCTGGAAGAGCTTTGAGGGGCTTCTCTTTCCCACTCTAGATCCTGATCGACAGAAATAAAATGGTAAGTCTTATGTCAGACCTTTCTGCAGAGAATTTACATAACATATTGGTTTCCTATTAAAACTAGAAAATTAACCCCTGTTCATCGTGAAGATTTGGATATCACTTAAGAGCATACAAACGAAAAGAATCGCTGTTCACATTTTTGAGGTTTTCCCATTAGATCTTTTCTCTGCGAATATATATGTTCTCCTCTAAGCCGTGCTCCCGTCGTGCATATATGGTTTTGTAACTTGCTTCCTAGTCTTATTAATATATGAACAATGTCGTACAGTGTCTTCAGGAAGACGAGTGTTAGTGGATGCAGCATAGAGCACCATGGTTCATTTTTTAAAATTAATTTCTTTTATGACATGGCTAATAAATATAAAAGAGACCATTAGCATATGGACTGTTTAAATAGTAATTATAATATGAATACTCAGGTAAAGAAACAGAATATTTACTGTACCCCAGAAACCCTTTTCTTGACAGATTCAACAACCAGCCTGTCTTTATGATAATTCTTTCCTTTTTATTCCTAGTAGTTTTACCATCTTTGGATTCATCTCTAGACAACGTTGCTTAATTTGGCTGTTTTTTGGATTTTATGTGAATGGAAACATACAGTAATGTCCTTCTGCTGACTTTTTTCATTCCTTTGTGGATTCATCTAGGGTCACACGTAACAATAGTTCATTAGCTTTCGTTGCTGTATAGTATTCTTATGCCAATATATACTTACTCTCTTTATCCACCTGTATTGTTTGGAAACCTTTCAGTTATTTCCGATATTTAGCTAACCCGAGCAACGAATGCTATCAGGAACATTCTTGTATGTGAATCCTAGTGCGCACGTGCATTTCTGCTGGGTACGCAGCTACGAGGAGAATTGCTCCTAAGACAATATGTGTGTCATCGACTTGACGGGATAATGCCAAACTTGTTTCCAATGTGTCTATCCCAATATATATTCCCGTCACGGTGGATGAGTCCTCAGTCTTCTCTGTGTTCAGCAACGCTAGGGATCACTCACTGGACTTGAAAATGTTTTACTCCTCTTATGGTGCGTGAGAGGACCGCATGTGGTTTTAGTTTGCATGCTCCTGATTACTAACAATATTGAGTATCTTCTTATGCTTACTGGCCCTTTGAATTCCCTTCATTGTGAAATTCTTGTTGAGATCTTTTGCCCATTTGCTATGGGTTGTCTGTCTTTCTCTTATTGGCTTACAGGAGTGCTTTATGTATTCCAAATGTAAGTGTTTTGTCATTTATATGTGTTGCAAATATCTTCTCCTGGTCTATGGCTTATCTTTTTTCCTTTTATGATGCCTTTTGATATGAATGAATTTATTAATCTTTGCCTTTATGGTTAGTACATTTTTGGGATCTTGTTTAAGACACTTCCAAACCCCAAGATCAAGAAGATATTCTCCCATGGTACTTTCTAAAAGTTTTATGGTCTTACTTTTCCCATTCAGGTTTTTAATCCATTCTGCCTATGGCCTAAGGTTGGGGTCTCATTCTACTCAACTGTCCCAGCACCATTTGTCGAGAAGCCAGTCCTCTCCCACAGATCCACAGGTCACCCTGTAACATTTCATGTTTCCGTGTGCGCAGACCTGCTTTTGAGCTCTCTCATCTATCCCATCGATCTATCTCTCTGCCTGCCCAGGCTTTACTTAAACAGTCCCTATTACAGAAACGTATGGCAGAATCATGTTCCAAAGATGAGTGTTTCCTACATATCACTATTTCCTGTTACCCACATTGTTCCCTCAAACAGCAGGCCTATGAGACATCCATTTCCTCAAGGGATGGTTGTAATAGCAGAACATAGATGATAAATCACTAAGGTTCTTGACTTTTGATTTTCGAAAGGATGCAGATAAATCAGAGCTAGTATCTCACGCCCATGAGATGATATAAAGATCCCGTAGTTGAGGAGGAGGAGAAGCAAGGGGCAGAGCAGGGCTTGGGGTAGGCTTTCCGTCTCTGGGCCATCTCTCCTGAGCCCTTAGTTTCTTGGGAATCTAAGAGCAGAGGGAACTGATGACCCCATCCTGAGAAGGACTGGGGATATTAGCAAGACCCCAGATTTATCCTCGTGCCTGGCAGTGCCGGAACAGTGAAGCAGGAGAGGCTCGGGGGCGCCTGGGTGGCACAGTTGGTTGAGCATGGTCCAACTCTTGATTTCGGCTCAGGTCATGATCTGGAGGTTGTGAGATTGAGCCCCATGTGGGGCTCTGCACTGAGTGCGAAGTCTGCTTGAGACTTTCTCCCTCTCCCTCTGCCCAGCCCCTGCACTCTCTCTCTCAAATAAATAAATCTTTGAAGAGGATGAAGAAGAAGAAGAAGAAGAAGAAGAAGAAGAAGGAGAAGGAGAAGGAGAAGGAGGAGAAAGGGAGAAGGAGAAGAAGAAGGAGAAGAGGAAGAGGAAGAAGAAGAAGAGAAGGAGGAGGAGAAGAAGAAGAAGGAGGAGGAGGGGAAGGGGAAGGAGGAGAAGAAGAGGCCTAGCAGGTAACAAATATTTCCTGAATGTGGCAAGTGGCACAATCGGAACTGAGCAAGGGTGTCCCATGAAGAGAGGCCTCACAGTGGAGGACGTGATAGTGGGGCCCACAGCCAGAGTGCAGTGGCCAGGACACCTCAGCAGACACTCCACTCTACAAAGCCTCCAGTATCTTTGTCAGGTTTCAGTATTGGGGTTACACTGAACTTAGAAATGAAATTGGGATGTGTGGGATGCCTGGGTGGCTCAGTCAGTGAAGCATCTGCTTTTGGCTCAGGTCATGATCCCAGGGTCCTGGGATTGAGTCCCACATCGGGCTCCTTGCTCAGTGCAGAGCCTGCTTCTCCCTCTGCTGCTGCTCCCCCTGCTTGTGCTCAATCTCTCTCTCTCTCTCTGACAAATAAATAAAATCTTAAAAAAGAAAGAAAGAAAGAAATTGAGATGTGTTCCCTCTTCTACCTCTTAACAATTTCTGTGAGGTTGGTTATCATCTTTTTGTAAAATATTGATATAATTCACCAGTGAAGCCATCTGGCCTAGAGTTTTTCCTCTGGCCAGGTTTTTAATTACAAATTAAATTTCTTATTGTATGAAAGGCTATTCATCTCACATCAATTTTGGTCAAGTTGTGTTTTTAAATGTGTCCATTTCATCTTTGTTTTTGGATTTATTAGCATAAAGGTAATATTCTCTTATTACTCTTTTAATAGCTGTAGGATCTGTAGTGATATCCTCTGTTTCATTTCTGATATTGGTAAATTGTGTTTTGTTCTCTTGTTTTCTTGATCAGTTTTGCAGTGGTTTGCTAATTTCTTTAATCTTAAAAGAAAACCAAAACTTTTTGTAATTTTCAATATGCTTTTAAGTCTATCCAGTGAATTCTTCATTCCTTCATTCAGATATTTTTCAGAATACCCACGAAATTCTTTTTTCTATTTTCTATTTCTCCATTAAGATTCCCTACATAGTCACTCCTTGAATATTTTATGCTTGCTGTGTTAAAGATTTATCTGATAATAGTAATACCTGGCTCATCTCAGGTCTGTTTCTATGGCCTGAATTTTCTCGTGACCATAGGTCACATTTCTCTGTTTTTTCACATGTCTACTAATCAAAAGTTACCAGTCTGGTGTGACAGCCAGACAACCAGCAAATCTTGACAAGAAACCCACAGTTAAGGGGCGCCTGGGTGGCTCAGTTGTTAGGCGTTTGCCTTCGGCTCAGGGCATGGTCCCGGCGTTCTGGGATCGAGCCCCACATCAGGCTCCTCCACTGGGAGCCTGCTTCCTCTCCCACTCCCCCTGCTTGTGTTCCCTCTCTCGCTGGCTGTCTCTATCTCTGTCAAATAAATGAATAAAATCTTAAAAAAAAAAAAAAAAGAAGAAGCAGCCCACAGTTAAGTATTAGAACTTACCAGGGCGTGGTGCAAAGGGGTTCCAGAATGGGAATGGGGAGCCATGTCTAAAACTCAGCCCAAGGCACTAAGAAAAGGAATTTCTAGACCTCATAAATAAGGTTGTAGAAACTCTGGATTCTGTTATGTTCCTCTGAAGAGTGTTGATTTTTGTAAATACCTGACTATTAAATTCCTGGCTGATCATCTCGATTTTGTGGAGGCTTGTTTTTCACACTTACTGGAAGAAGTCTGTTTTGATTTTGCCACTGGTCTTAGGATAAATCTGAGACATAGTCTTTGCTCCAGATACATAGCCCCTTTGGGGTTTCAGTGGAAATCCCCAGGTTTGTGAAGCTCCTCCAACTAAGTGGGGTTCTAACTCCAAACTCTGACTCCACCGCAATGGGAAGCAGCTGAAATCTTCAATTAGCTTTTCCTGCCCGACAGCTATCGCTTTACACTGTGTTCCTTGTAGTCGCCCCATTGCAAGCACAGATCAGGAGCAACTGACTCTGGGAACAGTCGATATGCAGATTTGGGGCTTCCCTCCTCCACATCTCCCTGCTTCCTGGGATTTCCTTCTTCCACTGCCAGCTGCTCTGTCAACTCTAAACTCCATCCTCTGACACCGCAGGCCAGTAACAGTGGAACTTTCTGCATCCCTCTCTCCCCGTGCTGAGTGGCCAGGAGGGTGCCCTCCAGGATAGAGCAGGATAAATAACATGTGTAATTATAACAATATGTGTTCCCGTTGTTCAATGGTCAAGTCTCCTCTGGTATCTGCCTGATTTTGTCACTCTCTAGTGCCTTCAAATCTTTAAATATTTGTGTGTGTGTGCGTGCGTGCGTGTGTGTGTGTGTGTGTGTGTGCGTGTTTGCTACTTTGTCCGTAATTTATCATCACTATCAATGGAAGAGTGAGTCTGATACAAGGCACTCCACCATGACTGGAACTTTAACTGCATACTATTTTGAAAAAAAAAAAAAGTTTTTACTGTATCTATATTGAATTGTATGTTTAGGGAATCTTAAAAAAAATCAGCACCTAAAAAGGTAGAGACAAAGTAAAAGATAAAGTATTCATGCATCGTGCCCTTTCCTATGGTTCTGAAAACACCCTTGTTCCATGGGTTCCCACATCCGGGTACCCTGTGAGTGCTCTAAACTGAGGACCGTAAATTCCCTGACAAGTAGATACACTGCCTTCCCCAACCCCCCTCCCTACCCCTTGAGACGTGGCTTTTGAAGAAAGGCTCATCTGGTGTGAATTTTGGATCTGCCATTTATTAGCTCTGTGACCTTGGGCATGTCACCTAAGCTCTCTGAGCTTCCATTCCTCCCCTATAAACTGAGGTCAGAATGCTGATCTCATAGGGATTGAGGGAACAGTAAATGCAGTAACATATAAAGTGCCTGGCACTTAGTTACGGTTCCATAAATGTTAGTTTCATGATTCAGGAGGGAAAGCATTCCATGTCTCTGAAGTAAGGTTCCCGTTCTTACAGCTCTTACTGAAAGCTGTTTGATTGTTTTCACCTAAAAACTGAATGTCCCAGGCTGTCTGTATAGAAATATTTCATCTTGGTTGTTAATTCCCCTTGGCAAATAAGCCAGCCAAGAGCCTAGAATAGAAGTCAAGGGAAACTGACGCGGGCTACACAGCATGACCGGCCAGGCCCTGGGTGAGTCACAAAGGTGAGCGAGCCTCGGTCTGGGCCCGTCTGGTGTGGGAGCCAGACAACCGGCAGATGGAGACCAGAAGCCCCCAGCAAGGAGCCAGGGCCTACAGAGGTGAGTAATGTCCACCTAAGGTGCTCAGACAGGGTTGAGCGAGGGGGCCAAGAATCCACACGTTTGCCCAGGAGAGACCAGGCAGGCCTTCCAAGCACAGAATGCCATCTGGGCCAGAGCTCGCAGTTTTAAGAGAGATTTCCCGTCTCCTCTTGGGTAGGGAGGCGTGGTGATGGGGGCAGAGGTTGCCAAGCTCCGATGCAGCTGGAAAGATAGAGGAGAGGCGGGCCAAGCAGAGCTGCCGCGGGGCAGTCAGGCCTTGATGTCTGGACGGGAATGGGGGTCGAGTCTAAGCAGAAGGGGGCAGATCAGGTTTGTCCTTTTTAAGAAGAGTCGGATGGCCGAGGAGCAGCTGGACCAGAGGAGCAGGAAATGGGCAGGCCCTGCCCGATCCAGGCCGTTTTGTGGGGAGACGATGGGGTGGAAGGAGGGGCCACTCTGGTGACTTTGTATCCAGGAGGGATTGTGGGATTTGATGAGTCACAGGATACGGGTCTGGAAAGAGTTTGGAGCAACTGCAATTTTTAGGTGGGGACACGGTGTGCGGGTGACACGTTAACTGAAACAGTGACAGGCGCTGAACCAGGTCCTGTGAGTTCTCTCATCGGTCTCACCGGGTCATCATAACTGCCCATTTTAGAGCAGGAAGCCAAGCTCTGGCACCAGGACCCTGCCCGAGGTTACGCAGTGGCTGGCGGACTCGCTCAGGGCCTGGCCCATCGTCCGTGGGCCTGATCCCAACCAGTGCAAACCAGTTGCTGTGCTGGGAAGGCCAACTCCAAACAGACAAGGAAAGAGAAGCAGCCCTGACTTGAAGATTCACCAGCTCCAGGGGTATGAACACTCCCACCTCAGCTGATTGCAGGCTACCTGACCGCCGTGAGGTCACCGAATGTGGGGCTGGGGAGAGCCGCCCACTCCAGTCCCCCATGGACCCAAACCCAGGTCCGCCTGATTCTGGGGCTGCTTCTCTCCCCCCAGTGCCAAACCAAACACCTCACAATGAACCCAATCCTTTGTATTTCTGTGCCCTGCCCTTCATCCCAAACTCTCCTGGGTTTGTATAACCAGAGTGAAGCACCAGCTGTGTTTAAGGAACAGCATGGTGGAATCACTGCCCCTCCATCTGTCCCCACCCCCAGGCCCGGTTAGTTCAGCAGGCCCAGGTTCGTGAATTCTTCTGGAGCCGTATTCCAGCCGCGAATCTAGCTCCCGCAGAGAGACATTGTGCTGAGAGGGCCCAGGATGTCCTGCAGGGCACCCCTCGAATCTGGTTTCCGTGGTGCCCGAGGAGCCCCTCTGGGCGGCACCCCTACATTTGCAGGACGGAGAGCTGCTGGCCACTCAGAACTCGCCCCGAGTGGGAGCTGTGTGGCTGCTGTCCCAGTCCACACGTGCGTTCGGTTTGCACAGCGTCTGTCTTCACAGTTGGCAACCCTGCATCCTCTCGGACAATTCAAGACAGTCTGCGGCATCGGACCGCCAAGCCTACGAAGTCCATGCGTGGCTCCTGTTCTCCCAGTCTTGCAGCTCGTGGACATCTTCCTCCTCATTTGGGACTGTGTGGAGGCAGAAAAAGACAAACACATGGAACCAGACAGGGCAAGGGGAACCCCCCACCCTCACCCCGACCGTGAGGGGGTGATGGGGGGACAGGCTTTGGGGCAAAACAGAGTGATTCTATGATACACTCACTTCCCAAAGCAACACGGGGGCAGCTGTTTGCTGCAGCCATGACTCGGGGGGAAGCGCAGCGTCAGGAGGTGAGGGGGGTGGCATGGCCCTGCAGGGCAGGAGCTAACTCGAGGTCCCCAGTGGGGTGGGTAATGGAAGGCAAGCATCTGCCTAGCTCAGGGAAGACCTGGCAGCCAAGACCCAGCTCCCGGGCAGGCACAGCGGCCAAGACTCCCCACAGGCCCGCGGGATACCATCTGGGGCTGGACAGGGCTTTCCCATCCCGCCAGGCAGGCGGGACATAAATGTCACATCCCATGTGGCCCAGCCAGGGACTGCCCTAACAACCCGCCTCCGAGAAACTGGGCCTGGCGAGTTTTTGCTGGAAGGCACATCCTTTTGGGAGAAGGGCAAGGCCCATCCCCAAATCTAATTTTGAAGAAGGCCCATGAATCATAACCTAAACCGCTCATTACTAATGACTTTATGGCGAGCCACCTCAGCCCTCTGCCTGCTCCGGCCCGAGGAAAGGTCGTGAAGGTACATAGCCTTAGCCCTGGCCTTCCCTGAGCCCAAGACCGGCTCTCAGAGATCTCTGGCTCGCTGGGGCCCTCCAGGGGTCTCCCGCTGTCCTTGCTAACCAGGAGACGCTGCACATCCCCTTCTTTGCCTGCTCTCCAAGCCCCAGGCCCTACATCAGCCACAGCCAATACCACCTTCCAATCTAGCCATGCACTTTGGCTTCCAAGCAGCGCAGATGCCAAGCGACAATAAATTATAATTAGGACATAAGACATAAGGAACCCTCCAAACCTGCTGAGACCATCAGAGAGGGCTCGGTAGTTTCATCTTCCAACATTGAAATGGATTCCCATCGGTGTTCAGATGTGCACGCGTTGCCCATCCCCAAAATGCAGACTCCCTTCCGGCTGCACAGACGGATGCCCGGTGTCTCTGGTCACGTCCA
>NW_024425230.1:8050471-8109136 GCF_017311325.1 Ursus maritimus | reverse complement strand
CGGCCTTGTGAAGTCTGAAAGAGCCGCTCTTATCTCAAGCCGGCCACGCCCATTCCTGGCCCCTGCCCTTTCCTCTCCTGGGACGAATGCCTGCAGCCCGGAGTGGAGAAATGTACCTTGTTCCCAAACAGGCCTTGTGCCTGGAACTTGCCTCTCCTCGCTGCCTGACTCATCCATAAATCTGTCTGCCTTTTCTCTCACTTCATAGTGACTCAGTGGTGTAGTCACAGAGTTGGGTTTGTGGAGCTGCCGTTCTCATGGGCTGGTGTAACCAAGATTCCGTGTGTAATAGTCCCATAGTATTTCTGGAAGGTCATTTCACTGCGTTCAAGTTTATTTTTGAAAGGTTTTATTGGAAGTGCTAGTAGGTACAAAATGTCCACGTTGACCACGTCAAATACCAAATGGCTCTGTGTTAAGTCAAAAGTAGCCGACACAGAGTCCCTCAGCCCTGGAGGTAGACGGCCCGCTTCTGGGAATCGGATGGTCCAAGTACAAACCGGGCTGTGCGCGAGCAACGCTCACTGCAGTGTTATTCGGGCTAGAGCATGGGGCACTGGAGGTGGTCGACGCTGGGAAAGTTCTCAACGCTACCAGAGAAGGCAGCCATTAATGATGATTTCAAAGGACTGAAAGAGGGGTTTTAAGTGTGCGCTGGAGAAGCAGGGAGCAACTTGCTACATTGCACTGAACTCTAAATAAGCCCCAGAGGAATGTCCCACAGTGGGAACAGGGTGGAGGAGAAGGTCTTTCCTTCTTGACTCAACTTCCCGGTCTGCATATTTTCATATTGTGATTAATGACATTGTTATTCACAAGGGGAGACGGACTTAAAAAAAAAAAGCAAAATGCTTCCTTCTCAACTCCTTGAATGTACATTTTAGGAAATTTCTAGCCTGCGGAGGGCATGTGGAACCTAGGACTGAGAGTTCCCCTTTAGTTTTGTAACAGGAAGTGAGCCTTTGCCTAAAGAAAGACCCAAACTTAATTCAGGATTAATAAATGTGAAGGTCACTTTGAGATTTGGCTGCAAGTGTTTTCCTTTCTCCAGTGGGAACGTGAAGGCCGCGCCGAGCTAGGCATGCAGTAGGCTGTGGCCCAACGCGGGTGTTGAGTTGTGGCAAGCCAGCAAGAGGGAAGGAAAGGTGGCAGTCCAGAGGCATCGCTGGCTTAATTGCGACGAACTGCTGCATGGAGAAAAATTCATTACAGATGGCTTGGCTCTGTTTAAGTAGATTCCAGAGCTTGCCTAATTTGCATTACTAAATGCCTTGATCAATTTCTTGTTATATTTTCTCATTCAAAATCAGTCCGGCATAACAGCTCTTACCCTTTTAAAGAAAATGCAGCTAGAATTTTGTCCTTTAAAGGACAAAATTTTAGTTTTGATTGTTGTAATAAGACAGGAAAACCCTCCTAAGTGGAATATAATAAATGGCAAATGAATGCACTGAAAAAGTATCTGACGACAGGCACGTAAGTGGTTTAACTGCCCCGATGACATACCAGCCCCTAATCTGGTTGGCCCTCCGGTTTCTGGTTGGAGGTTTCTATATTCCCACCTCCCCCTTCCTCTACCACCCCCCTTCATGCCTGCAAAAAGCCCAGAACCCTGAAGCGTAGGGAAACTAACAGGAGGAGGGTTTTTTTCCTACTGGCAGTCATGCAGAATGAGTTGCTGTAATCTGATCCCATGTATTGCAACATTTACACTTTCGCTGCATTTAGAACGAACAAGTTTGACGAAGCACATTCGGTATGCGCAGCCTTTTCCTTCAAGTGGAACAGAAGCCCGTCCTTCGAGGGCTTGAGAAAGCACCGTGGGACCCACTGAGGTAGGTGCAGCCCCGTGCAGCCACTTTAGCAGGCGGATTCCCTCCCTGCTGGCCCCCAGTCACCGTGGCCCCTAAGCTCCTTTGCAGCAGAGATTACAGCAATTTATACACAGTAACACAGCCTAATCCCCCGGGGCTGGCGCCGGCGCAGGTGCAGGAGGGCTGGCACTCGTCTCCCTCCAGGACGAGAAAGCACAAGAAGAGAGGCTGCCATCTGGGGCCCTGAGTCCCTGAGCAGCTGAGAGTCCCGTGGGCAGGCAGTCCCAAAGTCCTTCCTAGAGGACAGACCTTTTTTCAAAGGCAAGAGAGCTAGCATCAGAACGCCTCTGAAAACCCACCATTCCCCTTCTCTGTTGTCCTCCTCCAGGTGACCCTTCAAGGGCACAGGATTGAGGCAAAATGGGACTGTCATTCTGCTTGATCACACACGACAAATGGTAACTGTCCCTAGGCTGCTGGGAGTGAAGACGCGCGTTCGCAGTGTCCCCGCACCTGTAGTCCGAGCGGCAGAGAGAGCGCCGTCCGCTGAGCCGAGGCTGAGGCTTGCAAAGCTTCGTGGACAGGATAGCTCAGAAGGCTGGCCAGGAAGGGGGCACAGAGACCAAGAACTTGATCCGCTAGGCTGATGGAGTTCGGGGAGACTAGGGAAAGCTGTTTCAGAGGGTCGGGGCTACTTCTGTGCCCCGAACTCGGGGAGGGCCCCAGCTGTGGGTGTGCGCCGGCAGCACCTGCCCCTCCTGCTCTCAGCACCCAGTGAAAGGGAATGCACCTCCCTCGCTCCCAGGCTGCCAACTTTGCAGCCAAGTGGGACTGCCATATGACGTGCACTTTGTGACTATGGCCCTGTCTTCAAACCTCAAAGTCCTGGAATGCTATTGGTCCACGTGCATACTGTGGCCTCGCATTGGCTCCGAATAGCAGTGCTGGGAAAGCGATCCCACCTCCCAGAGGCGAGGTGCAATCAACATCTGCCCCACGAGACAGGGCCCTCCTACACCCACTCGGGCAGGGGTCTCACATGTGCACCCACAATGCTCGGGAAGCCCACTCAGCACCCCCCCTCCCCCGCCCTCCAAAACTACGTCTGCCCGGTCATCAGAGCACCAGGTCCCTCCGTCCTGCAGCAAGAGGCTCACACGGACCTGCGTACCCAAGCAAATAAGCATGTGGTTCTCATTTGTGTAAATGACTTGTTTAAAATGCTACCCACCTAGTTCATCTATGATTCACACCACCCCTTCCCCACCAGGCCACACAGACCTGGTGGTTCTTCGTGGGAGGGCCCCCGGGGCTGGATGGCTGGAGGAAGTAGGAAGGCTCCCCTTCGCGCCTCCGTGCACCGCTGTGAACTTCCCCCTTCCAACCACCTCACTAGGAGTCTCCATTTTTAAGCACTGTTAATAGTTCTCTGGTTTGTGGGCCTACGGGCCATTTCAACACTCTTCTGTATCTAAAATACAGTCATGCACAGGAAGTTTAAAGTAACAAATGAAACAAAGAGTAGAGCTAGAAAGCCTTCAGAGTTTTAAAGCAGAGGCGATTAGTTCCAGGTCATGAGTGTGGGTGGGCCACAGGGCCACGGCTAATGGAGTGGTGGGGAGGTGGGCCATGTGGACATTGCGCTTCGAGGAACACACAAGATGGGGAACTATGTGCTACCGGCAAGGGTGGGGACAGTGGAGCACGTGGTCATTCCAGACAAGAGGGCTCAACATGCCCGGGTAGCACGGGGAAGAGTCCAGCGAGGAAGACATGATCACATGACCACAGAATTAAGTCCAGCTCTGTCACCTCTACACTGGAAGGGTCTGGGGTGACACCAGAGTGGAAGACGGGGGAATTTTAGTTGGCTCCTGGAGGGTCAGTCCAGTTGGCCAGAGAGAGTTCCAGACTGAGGTCCGAGCAGGAAAGCCACTGATGTCCCCACAAACTTGGAGCCCGGTGTGGCTAGAGGGGGGTTCCAGAGGGGGGCCCTATAGAGCCCGCTCTCTGGGCAGAAGGCAACCGAGAGGCTGATTTGGGGAAGAGCGAGTTAGTAAGAGGGACTCTGGCCCAGCTGGACGAGGAGAGGCCAGGGGGAGCATGAACCGGGAGGCCAGCAGGCACAGAGTCCAGGCATGGCACGACCAGGAGAGGGGACCAGAAGGAAGCGGTCCAGCAGCCTATTTTTTGAAAAGGTTTTATTTATTTGAAAGAGGGGAGAGAGAGGGCACACGCAAGGGTGAGGGGCCAAGGGAGAGGGACAAGCAGACTGCTCGCTGAACGGGAAGCCCGATGCGGGGCTTGACCCCGAGATCATGACCTGAGGTGAAGGTGGACGCTTCACCGCCTGAGCCCCCCAGGCGCCCTCAGCAGCCTTTCTGAAGGCAGAATCTTGAGGGAGGGAGGGCAGCACCTGCATAAACATCCACTCGGGCATCAGGAAGAGGATCAGACTTGAGCAAGAGTGGGAGTGGGAAGGAAATGGTGAACTTTAACGAAGTGTCACCACGATGCTGGACAGTCGAGCTCGACAAGGCCACTGCTCATAGGTACCCTGTCCTAAATCCCGACAGTTCACTATTATGTTAGAGAATTTAAATTACTTTGTCATCAAGGTGTATACTGTGCTCTTCCTTACTGAGGAAGAAAAATGTCTGTGCTTTTTTCCAAAGAAAAACTAAACATTCCCACAAAGTAAATGACAATTAGGCTGAATGACAGCAATTCGTACTGAGAGCACAATGTTATTATACTGGGTCTTAACTGTCATTACACGGTAAATACCTGTCCTGGAAGTGGGACTGGCTTCCACAGCGCTTGCTTCCTTGACATCAAAGGTCTTACTTTTTTTGACTCTTGGATTATATAGCAACGGTACACAATTTATCCTGTAGATAGATCCATCCTAAAACCCCGAAAATGTTCATGCACGCAGCCAAAACGCAGGCTCTAAGAGGCCCAGTCGGTCCCACTCTGGGGCCAGGAAGGTGCACGTGTACCAAGAAGCCAGATGAGGCTTGGAATGGGTTTGAAGACCCTCGTTCTGGGGAACACAGATTCAGCAAGTTGAAGAGGAGGAAGAAAGGACAAATTCATTCTGGGGGAAACAGAAGAAAAGGCACTTGAAAGTTTCATTTCATTCCCAAACTGCAGTCTACACAAAATATTCCCCTCAAATAACTTGGAAACATTTAGAAATCAGTGTTTCAGTTTTTTACTCTCCAAATGTAATACAATTCTTTTTAGCTAAAACAGGAGTAATGAGACAAAATGGTCCTGAAAAGTACAATAGAAAAATACTGTTCACTGGTTTATTTTCCCAAATGAGCAACAGACTATTTACAAATAAGCAGATCTCCAACGATGTGTATTAAAATGGCAAGTCTATTACTGACTGAAATCTAAATGAAAAAAAACAATTTATTAAGGCACATTTGATCTGTGAGTTGAAAACAAACGTACGTTCTGGTGTCATGACAGACTTCATTTCACTTTTGTCCCCAAAACACGCAAGCACCAAAATTGTCAAAGAACACTTAGTATTTAGTAAAACAGGAAGGAATGTAAAAATTGAGGAGGGAAAAGCGTTTTCAAAAGGAAATCTTTGGAGATCAGTTTACTGCAAGTGAAAGACCACTAAACGCACTCCTGATACACATAAATACTAATAACTAACAGGTACTGGAGAAACGGCAGAGCTCTAAACAATGGGTATTAAATAAATTAAAGGTATTTCGGATACAAAGAATAAAACAAAACAGTAATTAAAGAATGAAACCACCATCTCCACCAATAATGTAACGCAGACGGGATGAAGTGAACAAAACCAAAATACGTTTTCCTCCAATGCTTCCATTAGGGCGGGTTTTTGTTTCTGTTTTAGCTTGTGTACATTATTAGATTTATTACAATAATTCTTCTTTGCCATTCTAAATATTAATAATAGTTTACCCTTTAAAGAGAAGGGTCAGGAAGAGGAAAAAACAAAAAACAAAAAACACCAAATCCGTCTTGGAATTGAATGCCAGGCCCGTTGAGCCGCACGAACGATCCCAAGAACAGCCGCATGTCTCACCGTGCCTTTCCCCCTCCCCTTGCTTTTCACACAACTACGTGACCACGATGAGCACAAATCTGGGGGAAAGAATCAACCTTGGAAAGCTCTCTCGACGGTGATGGTACAGCTATTATCACATTTCCTTATTTTACAACTGGAACACAAAATGGCTTAAAAAAAAAAAGACAAAAGGTAGAATCTGTGCCATGTTAACAGTTACGACAAACATTTACGAGAGTTACAGTGTTTCGTTACAATAATACTTTGCAGGAACGTTCATGTTTTCTGCCAGAGGACTGCAGCAAGGGGGGGGAGGTCTGAAAAGGAAATGCATAAAAAAAAAAAAAACCAAACAACAAAGTTTTGTTCATCAGGTACATTTCAAGTCATCATTAAGCAGGTCAGCTACACAACGTTCAGCGAGAAAATGTGTTCAAAGGCAAACATGATCACATTTTTGTTCAAAAAGCTCAATCATCAAGGAGTCCTTTGTAAGAAAATCACGTGTAAAATATATCCTCGTATGGACTTCAGAAACTGATCATACAAAAATTTTTTGAAAAATAAATTAGATAATTAAAAACGTCTCTTCCAGCAGAGCTGGACGTTAGGCTGTCCTCACTGAGCCATTATTGCTGTTTTTACTGTAATTTGGGTCGTGTTTTTCTAGCCACATTTCAGCCAGCTGCTGTGTAGACCCATACGTGGATGCTTTAGACCCCAAGCACATTTTGTACTGTTTGGGATCGAGATTGGGATCACAAAAGACAGGATGGTGGACGTGGACCACTCCTACTTCTTGGCTCCTGAATGTCTTCAAACCTGCCTGGACAACCTTGTTGAAAAGGTCCACATCCTCAAGCCCCCAGCCTTGGATGGAAACATCAAAGCCACCGACTCGGACAAGATCTCCCTTGTAAATGCAAGTAATGCCAAACCCATAGTTTCTCCAGAAGCCAGTTTTCTGAGTGAAGGCAAAATGGTTATCGCTGGGAACTTTCCCACTATAAACAATCTTTGGATCGTACTGGCTAAAGATGATTGGAAAATATATTTGTTGGCCCAGAACTGTATTTGCTCGACACCGCTGAAGGAACTCTGTAGTAAACACGAGGTCAACGTCACAGAAAAAGAGCAAAGACTCATTATTGAACTGGGAAGACCCCACTTCAAGGGCCAGAGCTCTTGAAAACTCTCCAGACACGGGCAGAATCTGCATGTCCGCTTTGGGGTACTTAATGCGATAATCTCTCATGAGTTCAACTTGTTTAGCCTTGTCGGGGTTGGAGTCAGAATTGAAAAGCAGAACCACGAGCTTGACGTTCTGATTGGGAATGAGACACGTCTTCTCGAAGTTTCCCATAAATCTCACAAACATGTCGAAACGCCCAGACAACGGAATCAATATATTTATCTTTTTCTCTTTGGGTTCTTTGTGCTCATTCTTGGAGCCAGGGAGCTGGAAGGGAACGAGCTTCTTCAGGGACTTGGAGAGGAAGGAAAGGGATCCGGACTCCTGGTTGATTCTGTTGGCCAGCTCGCCGGCGTCCAGTCCCTCGTGCTCCACGAACTGGATCCTGCTGAAGGTCTGCTGCAGGTACGCGTGTCTCCGCACGGGCACGGTCATCTTCTTGCCTTTGTGCTTCCTGTACAGGAGCAGCAGGTCCAGGATGTACTCGGCCCCGTACATGGGGTTCACGCGGCGGTAGCCGTACTGTATCTCCTTGAAGTCAATGATGCGCCCTCTGGTCTTGGCGTTGGCGTTGATCATCTCCATGACCTGCATGACAATGTCATCCAGGGCCTCCCTCTGGGCCGAGTCCATCCCTCTCCGAGGGGGCTGGCCCTCGGCGGCCGAGTACAAGTACTTCCCGGTCAGAAACTCCCACTCCAGAATCTCCTCCCGCTGGCGGGGCTGGAAGCGCATGAAGGAAGGCGGGATCCCCAGCTGGAGGTCCTCCTTGTGAATCTCGGTGTTGCTGTACCGGCCCATGAGCACGATCTCGCGGTGCAGCTGGATGGTGCGGTGGCGCAGCTCGGCGATCTTGCGGCTGAGCATGTAACTGTGCAGCCGGTACTGGTAGGGCGGGTTTTTGTTGGGGTGCAGGGTGATGGCTCGGTGGATTTTACTGTTATGGAGATCTCGGATGTACCCCTTTTTGTTCTGTTCGTAATTCTCATAAAAAAGCTGCTGCATCTGTTAAGGAAAAAAACACACACACAAAAATATGGCTATTTTAGTATCATGTGACTCTGTCCCTCTCTTCTTGCCTTCCCCTACACACCTGCACAGTCTTCAGAAAAAACAAAACTCTAAATATTAGAAATCTTCGCAAATGAGCCACAGCATACCAGAGGACTTGGGGAAAGCCCAATCTCCAGCAGTCCAATGAGATTAGAGGAAGAATAAGTATAAACTGCTTCAAAAAAGAAGACCCATCGATAACCAGAGTTGGCCAATATAATTCTGTAAGCAAACAGAATTATGAGAAAGTTTTCATACAGAAAAAGTATAATCTTGAGATCAGAGGGCACCAAGTCAGCGTACCTGCAAGAGAAGGCCACCCTGGGTCCCCACCAAGCCCGTGTAAAGAACCCAAGTGCCAAGGTCCCCCCCACTGAAGACTGGCACCCAACGGGAGCTGCTGCCTTTCTGGAACAGCAGACCCTGCAGCTACCCCTGTCTAGGAATAAACTGCATCAACAGAGCGAAAAGGAAAACTCCATGAGTATGACCCGATGCAGGATTAATACGCTTCCAGCAAGCTAAAGAGAAAGAGGAAGAGGCTGGCTATCTGGAGGCATGCTGTCAGTGAGAACAAGATGCTTCAAGGTCACTGGAAGTGAGCGTGCTGAAAATCCTTTAAATGCCTGCTTGTTCCTTGTGTGAAGTGAGCCTTCCCACAGCCTCTGTGCAGGTGGGGGGGGGGGGTACTGTTTGCTCATCACCGGGTCTCCAGCACCAGCACACAACAGGCTCAGAGTGTTGAGCTAAGAGGCGGGCAATGCAAGGGGGTTCATTATTTCACCAACTCACCCCTGTCCTATGATACAGGTTTGGGGGCAGGGAGGACAAAGGCTGGAGGTCCATTAGCCCAAATGCGGCATGCCCTCCAGTTAGACAGGGAATGTACTTAACTCCCCCATACGTCCAAGCAATGAGATGGTGAGTTTCTATAACACATTTTGGAACGAAGAATAAAAAACTACAAAAAACACCTTAATAACACTTGAAGTTGGTATGTGATCAATGAGCCCTGTTTCATTTCTGGGTTTTGTTCTTATTGCTAAATACTAACTCTTGATAGGGTGGTATGTATTTGAACCAAGCTGTTTATTTACCTTTGGAAAGTCATATTTTTTACTTTTTTCTTTCCTGACACACAGCAATCGCCATAACAGAAAAACATAGTTATTAGCATTTTTACATCCCATTTTCTTCTGTACAATACTACAAGCTACCACTAAATAAAGCCAGTAAGAGTAAAAAGAAGGGAAACCCTTCCAAAGAAGAGAGTGAGAGAGGGAGAGAGAGAGGGTGGGAGGAGGGGATAGAGAGAGAGAGGGAGGAATGCAGGCTGGGTTCTGTGCAAGGCCTCCACCCACATCCACTCGCTCACTTAATTCTCAGGGAGCTGAGAGTCTGGCGAACGCTGACCTTCTCAAACTCAGCCCTGGACACCTGCGAGGTCTGTTCGCAGAATAGAACTTAGCATGGAATGACAACATCTCAGAAGGGCCCCCACTATTTCAACTTTGATCAACACAAGACACGGGAACATAGAATTAGCCACTGAAATCACTTCCAAATTTTACAATTAATTAGAAAAGGCAGTCACAGTTTAAAAGAACAGAAGCAGAGCACACCCAACCTCGGAGAGCACCCCGCCTCTGAGGCGTGCCAGGAGGCAGTGGGCAGACACAGGGTGCGCCCCGAGCCACGTGCGGGGGGCTGCTCACGGTCCCTGCTCCCAGCCGACGGTGCTGGGTGCCCTGCGCCTCTCCACACCCTTCCTGTAGCTGCAGGATGGCCGGAAGCAAAGCAGCAGTCTGGGGCTTGCTTAGCTGGGAAGGCACGAAGCCAAGGAGGCCCGAGCTCCTCCAAGGCCTGGCTGCGAGGCCACAGAGTGAGCATGGAGAAAAACTACGTTAACATGAACACCCCATGGCAGGGGCTGGACAAGGACCCTGATCATTTGCCTTTCTTTTTATATGGGTTACAACAAAAGAGGTTTCAGGAACTTCCTGCCCAGTGTGTTCACATTCCTGTTCTAGCCCGACTGCGTCCCGGATGCCAACCGTGCGGCTGCAAAGGGACAAGTCAGTGTCCTGTGAGGCTGCCAAGCCAGGAAAAATGAAATTTGTCCACAGGTGCTAAGGACACGAAGCAAGCACAGCCGGTCCCACCCTCTCCCCTCACCCCTGTGTGCCCCAACAGGTGCCTGAAGGCCCTTCTTCCAGTTTTCGCAAGGTCAGCCTTCATGACATGCATCCCACAGCTGGTACGCCATCTGACCCCTGACCCCACCTGAGGGGTGACACAAAGACCACAGCAGTGCCCATTCCATCACAGCCAAGGGCTCCATGACTGGGAACTAGTAAAGTAACTGCTGCATGCGAGATGATGGAAGGCTACATAATCATTTTATATACATTTGTTATAATTACATATTATTTTCATTTTGTCCACTTACAATTTCCAAATTTCTAACAGTGAGCATGAAGAACCACGACTTGTTTTAAAGGTCTCTCCGTTTCCAAGAACGTAAACACATTGAACCTTACAGGTTGTTTTTCAAAATTAGGTCAGAACAGCCTGAAGCAGTAGGCACTCTCTCCTGCCCCGCCCCCAGCAGAAAGCCAGCACGGCCCGGCCTGGCCCAGCTGGGAGGAGGGTGCCTCAGGCCCTGCTCTGGTCAGCGTGCCTTCCCTATGGGGCTCCCTGCAGAATTCTGTTCTTCCCTCAGGGCCCTTCGACACAGTAGCAAAAATGGTCTTCTTAAAATACAAATCAGAGGCCTGTGGCTAAAAATGTAGTGGTAGAAGCCACATGATTCTCTCCTCCCATATATTTCTTCAAAGAGAAGAAAGAAGAAAGGAATAAACTCACAAGGACCAAGACAATGGGAGAGGAGGCACGGGGGCTAAGAGATGCCCCCAAATTCAGAGGAAATGAACTTGAGTGAAGGAAGAGGACGTCTATTGCCCTTCAGAACCCCAGGAAAGGTGCTGTGAAAGGCAGGCGGTGAGGCCCAGTACTGCACGCAGTGGGACTGGACAAACGTGGAGCCATGACATCCCCTCCCAGCATGGCCAGGGGACACTCCCCTCTCCCCATCACAGGAGTGGGGGAAGGAGGGTGGTGGCAGATGTCTAGCATCTTCAAAGACATGCTCCAAGTTATTCTGCCATTTAGATGATGAGGGTATTGCCAAAATTCACTGCTTCACAATTGTTTTAACTAAATCAGGATGGGCAAGTAGCAAATATCGGAGGTTTCTTCACATGATCATTTCATTTCCAGTAGTTATTCCTGAATATAACTGTCTACAGGTTCTTTCCCCTCACCCCTCTTGGGTTAGTTCACTGATAAGCACGTCAACCTGAAGTTCAATTTCTCCAGAAATGAAATCTGAACACCTGGGTAGGGATGAGATCAAGGCCAACAACTGGAGGGAAACAAAAGTCTGAAGAGGAGGGCTCCCAGCCCTTTTCCCAACTGGATCCCAGGACACCTACCCCCCACTGTCCATCCATGTAGGAGACTGGATCAACCGACCAGTGCCATAGGCCAGGGTCCTCCCACAGAAAGCACCATCCAAACAGGTCACTACAGCAAAGACACAAGTCTAAGAAATCTTGCCTACAGAGCTTCCAGTTAGCTTTTTCAATGCCTCAGTCTCCATGATGATCAACAGCTAAGGACCATCAGGCTGCTGAAAGACTGTCCAGTGCAGGAGATGGAGACAAAACAAAGAAACAAACCCTTGCTGGAAAGAGAAACAATGTAGTGAACAGAAGGAAAACTCAGCAAGAGAAGCAAAAGACAAACCTATAAGGCATCACACATCACACAGAAGATAATACACCCATACGACAAAAACCGAGTACTATCAAAAAGAAAATCAGAAAACCGAAAACGCTCCTGAAAATAAACACAAAACAGCAACACAAAAAAGCAGAACAGAGTTCGAAGATAAAGCTGAAGAAAATCCCAGAAAACAGAAACAACAACAAAACCAGAAAAGAGGAAGTACTCAATTCCACAACAAGAAAGCACACTGGGGAGCAAATAACAATACAGAAAATGGGTTCAGAATGAAGGGACCAGTTGCCTGAATTAAACCCCAACTGCTGGTACAAAGAATACAAATTCAGAACACCACAAAGAAAGCAATCTGAAGCAATCTGAAAACTTCCAAAGACGAGAAAAAGAGGCTATCTAGAAGTAAGAGGGGGGAGTGAAAATTATTCCCAACGTACAGTTCTCCTCCCAACCAAATGATCCATCAGGTAGGGGGGCAGAAGAGATATTTTCAGGCAGCTGACTGTCTGACCTCATACTCAGTCTTTCCCAGCTATGAAAGGATGTGCCCTCCTACTGGAGGAGATAATGCTTAGTGAAATAAGTCAAGCAGAGAAAGACAACTATCATATGATTTCTCTCATCTATGGAACATAAGAACTAGAATGATCAGTAGGGGAAGAAAGGGATAAAGAAAGGGGGGGTAATCAGAAGGGGGAATGAAACATGAGAGACTATGGACTATGAGAAACAAACTGAGGGCTACAGAGGGGAGGGGGGTGGGGGAATGGGATAGACCGGTGATGGGTAGTAAGGAGGGCACATATTGCATGGTGCACTGGGTGTTATACACAACTAATGAATCATCGAGCCTTACATCGAAAACCGGGGATGTACTGTATGGTGACTAACATAATATAATAAAAAATCATTATTAATAAAAAAAAAAAAAAATGAAAGAATGTGCCCTCCTAGAATGAGGGAATAGACCTGGAAGGATGATCACACAGCATCCTGGAAACCAGGGGTATGACAGAGAAGAAAGAGAGCCCCAGAATGACAGTGCAAGAAGTCCCACAAGGAGAGTACAGTGGACTGGATGTCTGTGCCCCCCAAATTCACATGCTGAGGTGCTCTCAATATGAGGGTGTCTGGAGGTGGGACCTTTGGGAGGAGACTGAGTTTAAATGAAATTGTGAGGGCGGGGCTCCCCTGGTGGGATGGGGCCCAGATAAGTGAGGGTTTTGATGAAGGGACCAGGGCACTCTCTCCCCACCATGGCAGGACACAGCAAGAAAGCAGTTCTGTAAACCAGGCAGAGGGTCCTCACCAGCCGCTGACCACACGGACACCTTCACCTTGGACTTCCAGCCCCCAGCACTGTGAGAATGCACGTGTGCTGCGCCAGCCGCCCCGTCGACAGTATGTTTGTTCAGCAGCCCGAACAGACGGAGACAAAGCCCTCTGGAGCAGGCTGAGGGAACCGGTGCGCACGCGTTCACTACCTTTATCTGCAGAGCCTAGCTCATGCCTGACACGAGACGCTCAGCAGGCATTTGGTGAATTTATGATAATCGGTAGTCTTTACGCACAGCAGGTATCAAGAAACTGCTGCCTGATTTCAATGCAGAAGAGCACAGCTGATGAGGACGGACAGATCTGGTAACTAATTGGTAACTAATGAACCGGGACAGGGCTGGGGTCCTCTGGCTAGAATATATTTTTCAATGTAAAAATCGGCAGTATATTTGAGGAAAAATAAATATCCTTCCAGACAAAGGATGTAGTTGTTATTTGTCCTTTACCCCCCAGAAAACCAAATACATAACTGCACATCTTAGTCTCGGCTATCAAAACCCCACCCGTGGACAGCGAGCTCCAAGGGGAGTCCTCGGTGGAGCGCACGGTCTTCCGTGCATGACTGGTTCTTCCTACGCACTCACCAGGACAGCACATCCCCAAACATTTTCAGGACCACGTTTCTCAACATCTTTTACAGGCTGTCTGTGGTCATGACTTCCATCATGACTGACGTCCAGGCAAGCTTTACCTGAAACACAGCGTGTGTTTGCTGAAGGCATAAACACGAAGAAAAGAAAATTGTTGACACTGACTAACGGCGTTTTACGGAAGCATTACAGACCAAGAACTTGAACTATAATAAAGTTGTAGGCACATCTGGCTAACCTTTACAAGTCTGAATGAATGTTGTGCTATATCCTTTTTTTTTTTTTTTTCCCCAAATGAAGAAATCTTTTGTAAGACTAGAGAGGGGGTGGGGAGCACACGGGCACATGACAGTGTTTGGGGGATGGCACTTATTTTGTTAAAAGTAAGGCCAAGTCTATGTCCAGACTGGCTGGTGCCCTCCCCTCCTACATCACCCTAATATTACAAAATAAACATTTTAGACAAAGAAGCCACGTACCTGACACACTGGATGGAATATACACCTGCTATGATCCTAAGAAAAACCTCAACAAATGCCAGTGAATAGCTCCTTTTCTGAAAGGGCAAATGTGTACAGGAACTGTACAGGTGAGTAGACAGAATGTCTACAGGGGAGGCCGTGCACCTTAAGGGTGATACTAAGACCCTGCCCGAATCAGTTTCTAGTGGTACCTTCTGGTCATTCAGCACATTTACCAATCCCCATCAACTTCTATACAAAGCCTTATTATAAATGGCTTTGGTGGAGAGGTCAGGAAACTTTTTCTTTTTACCCTCAATGTGGGGGGGGGGAGAGGAAGGGGGAAATGCAGATTTCAGGGAAACTTGTTTTCTTATATGAATATGAGCTACAAAACACATTCAGAATTAAGAATGGGAATATAAAGTGTAATTCAAAGCAAAAATTTCAATGAGACAGACATTAAGGCCAAGCTAGGGACAAATGATCCAGAAATCATCTGTGGATCCTGCAAGGGAGAGGGGGAGGGAAAGGCCATAAGGGAAGGCTGGGTGCTGGTCCCAATGATCAGACTTCCCCCCCCATCCCAGTGGGCCAGGCCCTGGGCAAGAGCTCGCAACACCTTCCCCAACCGCCATCTATCCCCCTCCACTTTTACCCCAAATCGCCTTTTCCACCTGTTCACATCAGGCGATCTCAGGGCTTTGGGATCTCATTTCTGCCTTTGTTAGTATTGTGAGCATTTGCTTTTGCTTTTCAAATCCCTTCCAAAGTTCTCCTCAAACTGTCTTTGTTTTTATCTTGACTGGTTCCTCGTTTCCTTGCTATTATTTGGATTTTGCCTACTTTTTTTTTTCCCTCTAAAGATGCCTGTTGCGTTTAAGAAGGTACGTATGCTGCAGGTGAGAGGAAGTTGGGCCATTTTGCTCATGGGCACTTGAATGAGAAACAGCTGGATCATTATGCTGAACATCTATGTCTTCTATCCATCATGCCTCTTTTCTCCATATTACGGCCAATTTTCTGTCCACTACAATGTTTCCCATTAAGCAAGTAAGACGCAGGTTAAGATTTAATTTCTGGACTCCAGGCAATTTCCAGGGTTCAACAGGAATGAAATCCCCTACCCTTAAGAGGTATAACTGCGTGACTAAAGTAAGTATTTAGCAAGTTAAAGGTATTAGAAATAAAACAACTATTTCCCTGGGGGAAAGTACAGAATGTAACAATGTAAATCAAACATTAAGAAATAAGACTATATGGAGACATTTACTGCCTTTATGCTACTAATAAGTTGTAAGACCTTGGAGGAGTCACCTGAATTTGTTGGATTTTAAGTTTTCTTCTTTATAAAATGACTATATTAGTACAAGAGGTTCCTTCAACATGAAGAATTCTAAGACCTTGTATTAAAAAAAATCCTACACGCTAGTTTTATAAAACAGTCACATATAACTCTAAAGTCATGCCCTGATGCTCCTCTCCCCACCCACCCTGATATGGTTAAAGGTACAGTAGTTGAATATTACAGGCTTCTACCTTCACGGAGTCAAACTGTATTTGGGGCATTAGAAGAGAAAACCACATCGCAACCAGTTAACTGTTCCATCTTATAAAAACAAACCTCCAATTCTGCTCTAAATAAACATAGTTAAGGACAGGAGATTTGTAATGGTTCATTTTAGTAATTCCATGGGGTAGCAAATAAGGAGGGTTTTTTGTTATAAAGAATATTTCAAATACTATCAAATTTAAATTTTAAGAGGACTTCATTATTTTAAAGTATTTCAATAATCTATAATTTGGCTCATTCTTTCAAAGAATATTATAAAATGGAAAGTTAAAAAGTATTGCAGAAGAAAGAACAAAATTGGTGCACGTACGGGTTATTTGATAATCACAAGGCCGTTCCTTGGCTAAAAAACACCCAGGAAGCCTTTTTAAGATGCATACAGTACCCTTATTGTTTCATTTAATTTCCAGTGTCCACAGAACATCCCTAATCTTTGTTCTAAAAAGTACCCCCATAATCCTGGACTCCAGCAAAGCCATCTCCTGCGCTGTGACATGCTTCAGGACTGTGACTCATTCTATGGTAAATCTGAGAGGGGCTAATGAATACCAAGGTCACGCTATTCCCAGGAACTTCCAGCCCAGCTGGAAATAACCATCAACCACCCACATCTGATCTTCAGCTAACGAATACGGTCTACAGTGTGCATTAGCAAATGTCCTCGGCGTCCTCTGCAACGAAGGCCGACATTCTCGTTAAGTCAGGGCTCTTCCCGGTAACTGTTTACATTAAGGTCCATCATTAAATATGTATTTCAGCCACACTGACACACAGTCACTGCTCCAGATCGATAGCTATTTCTTAACCCTGATCTGTGCAGCGTTTCGATTCTTTGCAGAGGATTTTTCTTATCCTTTTGTGCTGGAAAACGGTTCAAAGAAAATACGGGTTGCCTAAATGTCAAGAGACCATAACTGGTAATAGTTTCAAAATAATCTATTCACAAGTTTTAAATGTTTAAATTAACATTCTCATATACCTAGAGGTAGGGTTTCCAGAGAATTTACTGTCTGGACCAGGACCTTTTTGAGATGAAAGAGAAAAATCTGTTAATAATTAGGCCCAGATCACCGGCATATACTGGCCTGGCCCTGGCTCTCAGGACATATGGTCACTACAATCCATATTAGGTCTCTCTCCTAATTCGTTTTGTATCGGCTTTGCCGATTTTCATCCAATTAAGTTTGAGGATTAGGTGCTTTGTATTTTAAAGAGTCCATTCAAAAAAGAAGATTTTTCATGGGAATTACACTGGGTCTCTAGTGGTAAAAAATGAGAGCTATGTTTGTGTCTCAAACCATTAGTGTCAAATTCTGAAATCTAAATACCTTTTGGAGAAGTCGGACGCATTTCAAAGGAACTGAGAATGAAGCTTGGCAAAGGATAGCAAAAACTGTTGTCAGTAATTTGATACTTGTACGTAAGACAATAAGCCAAGTGATCAAGCTGAAATCAAGAGTCCGAGGGCTGACAGTTGGTGGTTTGAATGGTCAACAGCGGCCGTGGAAAGAGAACACCCTTATCTGCAGTCAGAAACCGATCTGAACTCCCATCGCTGCCCTTTAATGACGCTTGACCTTGCGGGAGTCCATTAAGCTTTCCAGGCATCGCCTTTCTGCTCCCACGGATAAAGAAGCAAACGTGGCAGCATTAAGAAGAATGAATGTGTGCACAGCTATCTTTAAATGAACGAAGTCTTACGTAAATGTGGCACCAAATACTTACTGAACAGTCACATGAAAGGCAGTCTACCAGGCAGGGAAAATCTAAAAGGGCAAACACAAAGAGAAGATAAGCTTGCACACAAAGATAAAGCACTGAGTGGGCAGCATTGCAGGCACAGCCCTGGGCCTGCTGTAGGGGAAGGGTAGGAAGGGCTCTCTCTAAATGTGTCTCCCGCAGGTGCCCGGGTACGGTCACCGCTGGGCACGGCAGACAGAGCCCCTCACTGTGCTCTTTCCTAATGCTAGTTAATGTGACCACATACAGCTCTCACACTGGAGCAAAAATCCATAGGAAAACCGACGTAAGCCGCAGCCTAGGGGATTGCCAAAAAAACAAACCAAAACAGAAATAAAACTAAAAACAAACTTATGGGCGCAATATGGGGGAAGTGTGCCAGGCTGGGGAGAGACAGAGAGGAATACAGGCCCAGTGGGGTCAGATCTTCTGATTTTTAAAGAAAAGTGAGAAATAGGGGTGTCCTAATTTCTAAATGTTAGCAACTAATCTAAATTTTAGAATGAGAGAGAAATATGAGCCAGAATAAATCCGTGGGCCAAATATGGCCTACAAGTTCATTTCCTTCTAGGTTTTTTTAGTCAAGATTGCTGATTTGTTGTGGAATCTCACTCTAAATAAAGACATCTTGAACCATTTTAACTTACAAGCAATATCTTAACATCCACATACCACCTAAAGATTCAAGCAGGCTTTAAATGATGAAGGCCTACTGCGTTGGGGCCACCCAGTGGAGCTGCTGTCACAAGGTAAGGCCAGCAGCGGAGGGCCGCAGGGCCAGTGATGCGGGGAACAAGAGCACAGCCCGATTCCCGTCCGCTCAAGCCTCTCAAAGTTTCTACTTTAGAGCCCAGTGGTAGGTACCACAGCTTTGTTTCACTCATTCAAGTCAGTGTTTCTGTCACCACACAGGGGTGAGGGAGTCTGCGTGGTGACGGAGGACAGAGCATGTTTTGGATACCCTGGTTTAATAATCCTGCAGTTAACTGAGAAGTGACTCTCACTCCACCATCATCATACAAAGGCTCGAGTTCTTACAGCTTTCTTTAAGAAAAGGGTAAAGGGGAAGGAAAGGGAGTGTTTTGGGGAAGGGGCAGCTCTTGAAAGCTTTACATTCTCTAGTATCAGGGCACCTGGGTGGTTCAGTCGGTTAAACGTCTGCCTTCGGCTCAGGTCATGATCTCAAAGTCCTGGGATCCAGCCCCGAATTGGGCTCCCTGCTCGGTGGGGAGTCTGCTTCTCCCTCTGCTCCTCCCCCGTGCTCTCTCTCTTTCAAATAAATAAATAAAATCTTTTTAAAAAATTCTATAGTATCAGGTTTCTAGAGAAGTGATACAAATAAACATTTTCTAAGCACAGGCAAACCAACAAAGGAGCAAAGGCAATACAATGAAGCAAAGATAGTCTTCAGCAAATGCTGCTAGAACGACAGAACATTCATGTTCACAAAAATCAAGCTGGACCTCGACTTTAAACCCTTCACAAAAATTAACTCAACATGGATCACAGACCTAAATGTAAAACACAAAACTATAAAGGTCCTCAGAGATAACAGGAGACACCTAGACCACCCTGGACGTGGAGAGGACTTTTTAGATACAACACCAAAGGCACAATCCATGAAAGAAATAATTGAAGCCAGACTTCATTAAAATCAAATCTTCTGCTCTGCAAAAGACACTGTCAGGAGAATGAGAAGAAAATTCACAGACTGGGAGAAAATGCTTGCGGAAGACATATCTGATAAAGGACTGTTGTCCAAAATACACAAAGAACTTACTCAACATTAAGAAAATAAGCAACCTGATTTAAAACATGGACAAAAGACTGTAACAGCTCACCAGAGAAGATATAGAGATGGCCAATAAGCATGTGAAAAGATGTTCAGCATCATATAACATTAGCAAATTAAAATGAGCCATCACTACACAACTATTAAAATGGCCAAAATCCAAAACACTGACAATACTAACTGCTGGGAGGATATGGGTCAATAGGACTTCTCGTTCACGGATGGTGGGAATGCAAAAAGGCACATCCTCTAAAGACAGTTTGGCAGTTTCTTACAAAACTAAATGTACTTTTACGGTACTATCTAGCAATTGTATTCCTTGGTATTTACCCAAATGAACTGAAAATTTCTGTCTACACAAAAACCTGCACACAGATGTTTATAGCAGCTTTATTCATAAATTCCCAAACTTGGAATCAACCAGTATGTCCTTTGGGTAGATGAGTGGATAAACTGAGGTACATCAGATAATAGAAAAGTATTCAGCACTAAACAGAAGTGAGGTATCAAGCCAAGCAAATACACAGAGGAACCTCACATGTATATTACTGAGTGAAAGAAGCCAATCTGAAAAGGTTACAGACTGTATGACTCCAACTATAGGACATTCTGGAAAAGGCAAAACTATGGAGACAGTAAAAAGATCAGTGGTTGCCAGGGGTTGAGGGAGGGTGGGGGACGAATGAGTGGAGCTCAGAGGATTTTTAGGGCAGCAAAACTACTCAATACAACATAACGTCGGAAACCTGACATTATAAATTTCTCAAAACCAGAGAATGTGCAACATCAAGAGGGAACTCTAATGTAAACTAGGGACTTTGGGTGATGCTGCTGTGTCTGTGTGCGTCCACGGACTTAACGAAAGTAGCGCTCTGTGGCGATGCCGGCAGGGGAATCGTGGGGTGGGGGGGAAGGTAGGGGTATATGGGAAGGCTGTACATTCTGCTCAATCTCACTTTAAACCTAAACTGCTCTAAAAAAAATAGTTAATTTTTAAAAACCCGAAGGCAACCTATTAGGAAAAAAAATCCTCGAATTATTTATGTTAAAGTAGATTCTAGGGGAAAACAGTTAATCCTTTCTCTCTGACTTGTTATTTATAATCAATTCTTTTGTTCTTCTCTTCACTCCTCTATCCACTCCCTGCTCTAAGCAAAACAAAACCTTTAGAGGAATATACAAAATACTCTAAACTTCAGATCCTTTGTGGAAAAGAGATGGGTAGAAACAAAGCACACGTGATTAACAATTCACAATGAGTAAGATTTTTTGGTCTTGAAGACAGTAAAGTAAAAAGCCTTATGTAAAAAGGAGAAGAGATTTTTTTTTTTTTTGAGTCTGAGCATCTACCATGAGACCATCCTTGCCCGTCTCCCCCTTCCCTCTCCCCCTCCTTTTCTCCACCCCCCACCAAGCACATACTCATTGAATGCTCACAATTTTAAACCCCTTAAGGGCAAAACCAACTTTTGTTCTAGGTGCCTAACATAAGTAATTGCCCAATAAGTACTTGCTGAACAAATGAATACTATTTCTCCCATTTTGCGAATGAAGACAAAAAGGTTAATCACTTAACACTGCAAAGTGGCTCCAGACAATATTTAAACATCACAACGAAAGAGAAGCACCATACTCCACAGAAGAGCTAACACTAGAAAAGAGAACACGTTTGGCGTACCACAACTGCCTGCCAAGCAAAGCTATCCCTTGTCCCCACCCAACCCTGCCCCTCATATTCCCAGGCATAGGGTCAGGGGTCTGGCGGGCAGAGCAGCCCAAGGCAAGACACACACCCTGTCAACCTCCACCTCCATTTCCCCAACTCCCAACAGATACGGCAGCAAGACCTCAGGAACACAGGCCTTTAAAATATGGATTCTAGCCTCAGAAACATGAAAGGGGAAAAGCATCCATAGAAGAGAATCATCTAGAATTCTCAAAAATTTCACTTACTATCTCTAGTTGCTCCACTAGACCAAGGGCCCTTGAAGGAAGACCTCACCCATATTTCTGCAGCTCCAGCACGCAGCAGAGCCCGAATGCAGCAGAATCCCTCAATAAACATTTACTCAAAGGCTAAAATGTTAATAACAGAGAATTTCAGTGTACTGAACAGATAATCATCCTATACGTCCAAAATAACCAACACGACTTACACAACCATCAACATAACCTTTCTGTTAGTTAAGTGTTAGGCAACATGTTTGAACTGAAAGCTTGTCCTTTAACCCTTCAGAGATACTTGATTTTTTTAAAAATCCTTATTAGCCCCAGGCTCTAAAGGAAGTTAAACAGTCTCTGATTTTACGACATTGATAAGCAACATCTCTGGGACGCTCTTCGGCACTCACCATGCATTCACTCATTCAAGCCTACGAGGTGGTACTATTACTGTGCACGTGTTCAAATCAGGAGACTGACCTGGACGCGTGCAGCAGCTTCCCTGGTGCCCCACTGTCACAGCTGCCTGGGGGGCCACCACTCTGGGCACATACAGAGGTCAGGGAGTGGCGGGTCCCCTTCTCCTGCAGCTCACACTCCAGGGATAGGATGGGCGGATAACGTGGGAGACTGAGACCAGAGCCCTGAAGAATCAAACAGTGGGGAGCGGGGAAGGGTGGGTCCAATTTCGCCCACTTGGGTAGAGGAAGGCCTCTCCAGCAGGGGGAAATGGAAACAGAGACTTGACAGAAATGAGGGGGAAGGAAGTGCTCCAAAGGGCACCGTGGGTCAAAGACTAGAGAATACGTGGTATTCTCTCTAGAACATTCATTTCTTCAGCAAATAGGACTCACCTACTCTGTGCAAAGGCCGCATCTGGGAGCAAACAGCAGGAACCATGCCTGGGCCACCCTGGGCAACCGGCCTGATTGTCCACCCTGGAGCTCTCCAGCCACCATGGTAAGTCCCCTCCCAAACTACTCATTCTATGCCAGCCTTTCCATGCCAGCTCAGGGCAAGGCTCATTCATGTGTGTGGTGGGGCTCCTTATAATCCTGGGGTTTAGGAAATGGAGTGTGGGTTGGTGGTGGTGGGGCATATTTTAATAGTATCATCAATAAGGCTTAAAAGCTATCCCAAACTTTCTGACCAAGTATGTAAACTCCATGGAACCAAATTTTGGTCAGATGAAGCATAAGAGCAAACAAGAGTGGAAAAGTCACAAGAGCAACATTCCTGGTGGTAAGGAAGATCTGGCGACGTACCAATCTCCTACACCAAGATGACAGGAACCTTCAGGAACCTTCGCTTTCTAAGAAAACCCACTCTCTTGGCAAAAGAGCACAACAGGATCGTTTTCACTTCGAGTGGACGGAGGCACTGAGTCTCAACAATGGCGGCGGGGGGGGGGGGNNAATGGCGGGGGGGGGGGGGGTGTGCCAGGGGAGGGAGAACCATTCCAGGGACAGTGTCACTTGTATTCAGCACGGATTTCCACACCTCTCTCCACCCACTTCCTCCCTCACTTACGAGCGGGGCAGCCGCTCGCCGCCCTGCCCTGGCTCGGCACCAGAAAGAAGTGGGATCCAAACGCCAGCCCAGCTGTCTTTTAAAGTGGAAGTGCCTCAAAAGGGCTAAGCGGCTCTATCCCCTGCCTTCCCCCCCCCACCCCATGCAGCTGCTGAGTCTCCAGCAGGAAAGCCATTACTAGCGATAGTCGTTAAGTGATCCTGAACTTAGAAAAATGAAAATAAAACCACTCCTAAAAATAAGAATGGCTAACTGGTCTTATTATTGACATTTATTTCCCCATGGGCTTCCAGCACTCTAAGCTGAAAGGAAACAGAGTGAAAAAGTTCATGCAAGGTAACCCCATCTCAACTAATGTAAACGGCCTGCTTCCCTGCTTCTTTCTTGCCCGCTGCATATGGATGGACATATTTTACGGAGGTACCTCAGCAAGAAACCGTCAAGCAGGGTAGGTAACACTTTAAAGTATTTCAAAGTGATACGTTTTCACTACTGCACTTTATATGATAACAGCTAAGTTAACTTTGCTCTGACTTCTGTGGCCAACACAACTACCTAGCCATCATTTTTGCCCCTCGAGTCCTTGTTTCCTATCTAATATCCTGCACCATTAAATAACTAATAATCCAGTGCTAGAAAGAAAAGAGGAATCTAATTCTAAAGACCAAGACAGTCGTATTAGTCAGTGACATCCAGAACTTTCTACTCCTGCTAGAACACCGCACATGCCCGGTTCCCAAGTCTCTGCACACCCCCCCTTTTGTATCTTGCCTCTACTTCTAAATCAAATCGCAACCCCTGCCCGTGTGGACCTGTGTTTGGTTGGGCAAAGGAGAGGCAGTGAGAGCCGTAACAGGCGGGGGTGGAGGGATAACCACTGGGGGCTTTGAAAGTCAAAATCGTATTTTCAAAAGCGCACTTCTGAAAAGGATGCCAAAAAGATAAGATCTCATCTACCTCTTTGCCCAATCTTTCCATCAGATTCCACAACATGTACCTTATAATAAAGATCAAGTACAAGGAAATAAAGGGGACTTCATGAATGAAGTGCAGTCATACTTACAGCATTTCCTGTCTGCGCCATAAGCCATGGGATTCTTAAAATGCCGTCTTGTAGAAATACTTACATCACCTATGATTACTATTTTTACACCTGTTTTTACTATTATAAAGCAGTATGCATTCATTATAAAATACTGAAAAGAGGGAGAATCACTTATAAACCTACTCGGGGACATCTGAAAAATATTTGTCCCAACGCACATATACAAGGCAACAAAAGCAAGTATACTCTGTAAGTATACCGTATGTATACTTATACAGTATATTGTATACGGTATATACTTACACAGTAAGTGTACATACGGTATACTTACAGTATGTACACACTTATAAGTATATCCTATCTGAGTAATAATTCTACTTCTGACCATCTTATTTTTCTGAAATAGTTAACAACACTAACTGCTAACTAAAATCAAGTTATTCTGGGGGCGCCTGTGTGGCTCTGTGGGTTGACCGTCCAACTCTTGATTTCTGCTCAGGTCATGATCTCGAGGTCATGGAATCAAGCCCCGTGTCAGGCTCTGTGCTCAGCAGGGAGTCTGCTGGAGATTCTCTCTCTCCCACCACCCCCACACTCAAGCTCTTGCTCTCTCTCTCTCAAATAAATAAATAAAATCTTTTAAAAAATAAAAAATAAAATAAAGGTATTCTACTATTTGTCAATCAGAACCTTTTAGCCAAAGAAAAAGAGACACTAAAATTATAAGTTACAAGAAAAGTAAACATTTCACAAAAGTGAGAAAGCTTAAAGGCTGATGTTATGGAATAAATCATACATCGACCAAAGGGTAGAAGTACAAATTTTTTTCGTAGAAAAGGGGGGGTGGGTAACAAGAGAATTTCACATAGAATCAAATTCAAGTTGCATATTATCTTGACCCAAGTTAGTCAACACAAATCACCTAGAAATATACAAAGTAGTGTGTATGTGACATACATACTCTAACTAAAAACATATTCCTCATCAAACTCCACAAATATGAAACTGCACTGGAAGAAATGAAACCTCTTTCTTTCCCAGACTGTCGTCGGTCACGCATTTTCTGGTATTCCATACTGATGTGAAGGCTAGGTGTCAGAGTATACAGCATACTGTGCCAGTGTAACACACACAGACACACAGACACACACACACAAAAGAAGGGTGAGGTTTATTACACAGCCTGTGTTCACTGGTCAAAACCAGGAAAACTCTGAGAGGTAAAATGAAACAAGAATTCTATTCTTAATCCCTAGCCATAACCACTGTTACTATCTTAGGGTCCAACTGATGTCAAAATAAATTTAAATGTGAATGCTATGGTTTCTTTTCAAAGGCATTAGTCTACCGTGCTACAATGTTGCATTGGGTATATGTAAGTCTAGCAATTCATAATTCACCATGAATAAGCCTATTCCTAGAATACAAAGGAACAGTGCATGTTTACTTTACAACTCTGTTTTACCTTACAACTATGTAACTAAGCAAATACTGCAGAATCACAAACTTTATTTCTTCCCACAGAAGGTGGCATTAATGCAATCAGAGTTTTCCTTATTTATTGATAAATCTGACTGCAAGCCCATTAATTCTATTCCTTCTTTTAAACATCAGGTTAAGCTTTGATAACTACCAGTAAGGCATTTCCACATTGCCCAAATGCAAATTTAATCACAAACACGTTCCCAGGCTCCATGTTATGGTAGGGCCAAAGCTAAAAGCAATATAATATAAATTTATAAGGAGACACCCTAAGGGAAACTTTCCCATTTGGACTGATTTGCTGGTTTCATACTATATTTTGAGAATATCCCCTTACCATTACAGCCAGATGATTTTCCAGGAGAGAAAAATTTAGGTGAAATATCTACAGACATCCCAAATGATGATGGCATTTATATAAAGTTAAACTGTAAGAGCATCACACAATACAACAAACATAAAACCAAAACTACCAAGAAAATATACTGATGACCAGTTCACAACAGGCAATGATTCTTGCCAATGGAAATGCCTGGAAGAAGGGTGTTTCCTATTTGGATCTCATATTAGGAGCTTTTTAATGTAAAAGTTAAAAATTAAATTGCTCTGCACAGTTGTATTTCTTCAGTGTCTGACCTTTGTACATGGCCATTATTTCCACCAGAGATATTCCAACGCCTTGTACTTACAACCTGAGAAACAAACGCAATCCACAAACCCACAGAAGAGAGGACAGGCTACCCTGGATGTAAAGGTTCAGGACAGGACATAAGACTGCTTTCAGTCCCGTGGCACAGACTGTGACCTGACTGCCAGGCTCCGTCCTCCCTTCCTCCGTGGTGACAGGCTGTGGCCTGGCTCCAGCCGCCTGCCCATCTAGCTAGGCGTGACCACACACCCCCGTTCTCTCCCACAGAGTGTGAATGGAAGCGATGTGTTCCCCTTCCAGCCGGTGCCTCCTCAAGGCCTGGCTCTGTGTCCCCAAGCTCTTGTCCCCTCCCCCTTGGCTCTTGCACCCAGAGCGCCATAACCATGCGGTTGAGGATGATGCCACAGGCGATGGCAGAGAAGCAGCAGAAGAAGCTGGGTCCCTAAATGACTGTAAGGAACAGAGTCCCTGCTATCCTGGAATACCTACCCCTGACTGCGACTCAAGAAAGAGGCTAGTGTCTCTCTCCACTGCATTCCTCAGGTGTCTGTTATAGTGGTTCACTCTTTTCCAAGTCATTGAAGTTACACATTTGCCTCTGTATTCAATGCATAAGCCAATGAACAAACCATGATTACAATGCAACGTGACAGGATGACATCTCACAAAAAATGCAAGACAACCACTACTATCTCGAGTGATATCTTACATATTATTTCATAGAATCTCACGCTAGCCCTAGGTACAGGTGACCTACGAACAACACAGGTTTGAACTGCCTGGATCCAATTATGTGTGGATTTTTTCAATAAATACAGAACAGTCCTATAAATATATTTTCTCTTCCTGATGATTTCAACATTTTCTGCCCTCTAGCTTACTTTATTCTAAGAATACGGTATACAATACGTAGAACATACCACATATAACATACAAAATAAGTGTTAATCGACTGTTTTGGTAAGGCTTCTGATGGAGAGCAGGGTGTTAACAATAAGTTCTGGGGGAGTTAAAAGTTATACACGGATTTTTGACTACACGTGGATTTTGGATAGTTAGGGTGCCCTTAACCCCCTGAATTGCTCAAAGGTCAAATGTATTATTCTCAATTTACAGAGGGGAAAAAGGGCTCTGAGAAACTGGCTGAACCGAAAAGGAAATAGAGAGTAAGAGCAGACTCAGGAACCAAAACCCTCATGTCTACAACTAGAGCAGAGGTCAGCAACTCTGGTCCCTGGGGCCAAACTCTGAAATTGGCCTGCTACTTGTTAAATGTTTTATTAGAACACAGCTATGCGCCTTTGCTTAGCTGTTGTCTCTGGCTGCTTTCGTTGAGACAGAGACCTTATGTCTCACCAAAGCCTAAAATATTTACTGCCTGGCCCTTGAAAGAAAAAACCCACTGACCCCTGACCGAGGGCCATTCACCATTACAGCGCTCCCACTAATGGATTAAGGCCAGGTGCGTGCAGACTCTTTCTAAACAAAACGTGTTTTAAATGCGGTGTTCTCCCCCACGTGGTTCACCTTCCCGGGTACAGCTGATGTGTCCTTGCTCCCTGCTCCCTGCCCCCAGACCTACCACTTTCGACCAGCGTTAGGTTGTGTCTCCCCCAACACACCCCGTTACGTCTGTGGAAATCAACACCTTCATGAGAGACTATGGACTATGAGAAACAAACTGAGGGCTATAGAGGGGAGGGGGGTGGGGGAATGGGATAGACCGGTGATGGGTAGTAAGGAGGGCACATATTGCATGGTGCACTGGGTGTTATACACAACTAATGAATCATCGAGCCTTACATCGAAAACCGGGGATGTACTGTATGGTGACTAACATAATATAATAAAAAATCATTATTAATAAAAAAAAAAAAAGAAAGAAATCAACACCTTGTTTCCTATCTTTTCAGTGCTAATAAAACTCCTTCAAAAAAAGTAATTTCAAAGTTAAAATTTTATGTAAGTTGTTCAAAACCCAACATATTTGATTCAAGCTAAATTAAAAACCTGAAAGTAATAACACCAGAAGCAGAAAACACGATGAATCAAATTCTGCATGCCTTATACTTTGTGGTATACAATCATTCTACTTCGGTTTTGTGCATAAAAGGCAGTTTCAAGAAACTAAAAACAGACACAGCGCTCCCCAAAATAGAACCCTCAAAGACCACGAACCAGCGGACTACGTTCATTTTATCCCTGCTTCTAACCAGCTTTCCAGCTGCATCAGCAACTAGATATGAATGAGTCACAAAAGCTCTCGGAAGCATCACTGTGAATAAGGTACAAGAAAAACTGACTTCATACACACCACTGACTTCACACAAGTCTTCCGTGTCTACCCACTACACACCAGGCAGAGCTGTACCGCTGTCTGACACTCTACAGCCTCAAGTAACTGTTTTTAATTCCAAATACTCCTCATCACTCCTGCGACGACCTAGGTGGAATAAGATACGTTTTCACCACTGGAGTCATTTCATGAGCCAGCTTACTTCTAGAATTCTTTTTTGATTTTGATTTTTATGAGCTTCAAGGTAAAAAAAAAAAAAATGAGACATTTCAACAAAAAAAATACTATATTAGTTTTTGATGTAGTGTTCAATGAAAAAGAAAATCCTGTGACCCAACCCCCCAAAATAAAATAAGATTAGGGTTTGCTGTGCTGTCATACCGAATGTGAATGGTAAGTACGATGCGTGGAAAGCACTGAGACCCAGCCGGCTCTGACCTTAAGGAAGTCTCAGTTTAACTGTGAGATAAGGGGGCTAAACATGAAAATCCCTTTCAGGGTTATGATCTAGGGCAAATTAATAGTATGGACAAGACTTGAAGAATCATTTGAAGATTGTTCTCCAGGCACTGATAAGGGCAACTGGCTGCTCCCTGCCTCCCACTTGCACCCCCAAATCAGTCAGTGACCAGGTTCTGGGCAATGCAGTCCCTGAGTCTTTCCGAAGCATCCACCCTCCACAGCCCACTGGCAAGGCTCTGAGATCATTCTGACCCTCCTCTTTACTCACCTGGCTGCGGCACAAACCTCCTATCTTCCCTGCCCCCAGCCTTACCTTCCTCCAAGCCTGCTGGGGTGCTCTATCAAATACAGAGCCCAGTCATGTTGCTGGCTTGCTGGGAATAATTCAATCCACCAAAAGAACTTCTCCGTAGAACTCTTAGGTCCCCTCACATTCCAGCCGCTGCCACCACCACCAGGCCCAATTCCGTGGCAGCTCTGTGGCTGGGCCAGCAGGTTCCCACTCTCCATACATGTCAATCTCCAGGAAAGGTCAGCCTCCCTGGGACTCAGCCCAGGTCTCTGGGCCACAAAGGGCCCATGCACTTTCTGTCACACAATATCCCATTCCCTCCCAGGGTCTCCCAGGTGTGCCTACAAGGGAGCTGTGTGTGTCAGGAGAGCTTATCAGGAGAGAGAAGATCAATCTCCTTTATGCTTCTCACAGCGCACGGATTCTCCATGATCTGGGATTCTGATCCACATCCCTGGCAAAACCTACCACATAAAGAATATGATGAGGCTGGTGTCTGGACAAAGGGATCTCAGGCAGCGTTGCCTACTCCCCCCCTCACCCCTTCCATGAACACCGACAAGCAGGGACTCTGGCAGGAAGGGCCATCTCTCAAATCCTATGGAACAAGGTAGGGGACAAACAGACTAGAAAGCATTACGTAAGAAAGATGCTTAAGAATGGGTACAAGGTAGGTGAGCAAGCCCAGCCTCAATCCTTAACTTCCTTTTGGGGCCAACCTGCTGCATTTAATGAGTGGAGTAGTTGGGCTCCTTTCCAGCAGACCATGGGGCAAGCGGGAAGGGCAGGCCGGAGGGCACCAAGTCAGAGGAGCTAAATCTCAGCTGAAGGTTACAGCTGTGAGTCACAGGATGGAGAGATGACAAGAGGTCAGAAGTACCAGCGGCAGGGAAGAAACGCAGACAGGCGTTCCCTGGCAGCTCTGGTGGCCCTGGAATGGTAGGGACTGCCCTTTCCTTTTTATTTGAGGGATGTTCTCAGGGAGACCAGGCTAACCAGATGAAAAGGAAGGAAAGGAAGATTGTCACCTTCGACCTTTCCTGAGCTGAGTCCGAAAGAGAGAACTGGAAGCTGCCTTCATGCCTGCCTAGCAGTGACACGAGGGGTCAGATGTGCTCTCAAGGCAGCAGCAAGCCAGCAGGGCCCATCACCGCCGCAGAGGACAAGGCTCAGCCCTCTGCTTACACTGGAGCTTTCAATCTGAGCTAATGTAACGGGCAGACTGCATTCCATGAGTTTTAGCAACTTCAGAGACTGCTTCTGACAAGTTCTCCTACCCAGCCTGCCAGGGAGGAAGGAGGCAGAGGTCTGGAAGGGGAAAACGGGGCCCGAGACTTAGAGGCACAGACCGCAGTGAAGGACCAGGACATCGGTGACTGCTGGCAGCACTCACTGGTACAGATGGAACAAGGGGAGGCCAATTTAGGGTGTTGGCTCTTTTTTTTTTTTTTTTTAAGGTTGATTTATAAATAGTAGTTTGCATGTTTGAGAATTTTGGAACAGTAGTTAAGGATAAAGGATAAAGATTATAAAATGAGGACCAACAATTAAAAAGAAGCTATTTAAATGGAAATCAAATAAGGAAAAAAAAAATACAAAGTGGCACAGGTTGTTTCTGTGTTTTAGATGGCTTTTTTTCCTACCAGCACGAATCAGCTATAATTCATGGGGAAATGCCATGGTCCACATTTATATTACACATAGACCTAGATTCCTTTTTTTTTTTTTTTTCCAAATCTATTTTGCACTGCATAGAAAGGCCACTTGTTTCTAGAAGAAAACATTAACAGCATCACTTAACATATAAAAATGAAAAAGTATGTGATAACAGGTTTCAGTAACAGCTATTTTCAGGTAAAGGAAAGTAAAGGAAACAAGAAAACAGCCACAGATTCACTGTACTAAGAACTGTATACCTAAATCCAAGCTTTAAAGTGGAAAGTTCTGGGTTCCAGAGCCAAGTGGGGAGGGGGCAGGATACAGAACAGCAGAGCAGGCACCCAGAAGGCACTCCGTAGATCCTGTCCACAGTCCCCCTAGGCCACACACCACCTCCACCCGTTGCAAGGGTGGAGGGACATACACCCAACAGAGGACAAGAGAGACACCACTTAATTTCAATACAAAGGCTTCCCAAATTTAGAGTCACTCAAACTACTTCTAAGAAAGTAAACAATTTCTATAAGCCCCCTGTATAAAGCTGCAGGGCATGAAAACTACCTTCCGGTAGAGTTAAGAATACCGCCATTTGACAAACAGAATCATCAGTTCAGGTAAGAATCGTCAGCGGATGCTAAAATTTGTGGATGGCCGCTAGAGGAGGAATAGGATGGTTGTCAAGAGATGTCCCCATAAAAGACGTATTAATTAAAAGGGGAAACAGTAATCTTACAATGGAGACTTAGCAAGAGATCAGTTAATCCTGCCCACTGGAGTCATAATGACATCGAGTGCCTCCTGATATGACGCACCAAGGAGGACACACGTCACTTAGCCAGGGACCCAGCAGATAAACCCAAACTAAGGGATGCTGCAAGATAACTGGCCAGTACTTTTTGACAATGTCAAGGTCATGAATGGCAAAAACGAGGTCAAAATTAAAGGACACTTAAAAGACATGTTGAGTAAATGCTGTATGTGACCCTGAACTGCACTCTGGATGGTATTTTTTTGGTTTTGTTTTTAGTTTGCTTTTTTATTTTTGCTATCAAGGATGTTATTAGGACACTGGTGATTATTAAAGTCTGTGGATTAGATAATAGTATTATGTCAATGTTAATTTCCTGGCTTTCATGATCACACTGTGTTTATATAAATTAGTGTCCTTTTTAGGAAATAACACACTGAAGCATTTAGGGGCAAAAAATAGTATTATGTCTACAAATTACTCTCAAATGGTTCAAGAAAGAATAATATATACAGATAGAGAAAAATGGTAAGGCTGATGTGGAAAATGTTAACATTCAGGAAATCTGGATGAAGGGCATATGGGAGATCTTTGTACTGGTCTTGAAATTGTTCTAAGGCTAAAATTATTTCAAAATCTAAAAGAATTACCAAAAAGAGAGATTAAAATGATAGTGATGGTTTTTTTGCAATACTACATACTCCATCCACCCAAAAATAAATTCAAAGAAATTTTTAGCAGTATAAAGCAAGAAGCTTTTGATCTATATAATCTGTTTTATTAAGCCAAAGGTTTCAATATTTTATCTTGGCTCTTTTTTTCCCTTTTCTTTCTTTCTTTCTTTTTTTTTTTAAATAATCAACATGGCAATACTTCATTATATTCTTTGAGGTTTCCTGGACAAAAACCTGTTACTATTTCTGTCTCTAATTCATCCTTCTTTGCCTGCTGTGTTGTGAGCATGACATCAATTTATTATAACCAATAATTTACAGTACCTCCTCGTCACTAAATTACCACCATACACACAATGATTCAGAGGGAAAAAAATCCAGAATGTACTACTAGAACCAGCATACTCATCAGCTGTTCAAGAAAAAGACTGGTTCCTGTATTTCCTCCTTTTTTTTTTTTTAAAGATTTTATTTATTTATTTGACAGAGAGAGAGAGAGAGAGAGACAGACAGCGAGAGAGGGAACACAGGTAGGGGGAGTGGGAGAGGAAGAAGCAGGCTCCCAGCGGAGGAGCCTGATGTGGGGCTCGATCCCAGAACGCCAGGATCACGCCCTGAGCCGAAGGCAGACGCTTAACGACTGAGCCACCCAGGCGCCCCTTCCCCTTAATATAAAGTGGTCATCAATCTACATGGATTCTACAAAGCTTCCTGATAAGTAGAAAAAAATATATATATAGCTTTACCTGATACTATTTTAGCTACTCACTGAAAGATACATATTCAAACCTAAAGGGTCCTGTGCCAACAAAACGTTAGGAATCTGACATTTCTATGGAGAACTATTAGTACCAGCCACTCTGAAATTCAGATACACAAACCCATCTACACTTATTCTGCTCACAGTGGAGACCTTTAATTTTGATGATAGTTTCATAATAATTTGCTCTGTCTCCCATGTCCCTGGTACAGTTTTGTTTTCTATTTCAAGTACCTATAGCTAGTAATATGTTCCACTGTTAAAATAATAGTATTTAAGGGCATTTGATTTTTGATCGTTGTTACACAGTGTTTGTATAACTAAATGAGAAGCTTAATTTCAAACCCAAACCCAAGCCTACCCTCTTTCCTTCCTATAGGCAGTCTCTGAGCAAAAAGGTACAATCCAGGAAGCAGACCAAGGCCACAAGGGCATGGTCAGACCCACATGCCAGGCATGAGATTATAGACAGACAATGGAAAACTCAACCAGGCTCAAAGCAGCAGGAGCACCAATTCCCAAGTGTTTGTCTTTAAAGAGTCATATAGTCCATGAAAGAAAGCAACTAAGCCACGAGACAGGGTGGTGGATAGGAGGGGGGTGGAGAAGTAAGCAGCTTGTCATCAGCTGGTTTATGAATTCACCAGGCTCTGAAGATGGAGGTCAGCTAAGTGCTGGGGTCACAATTGAGATTGGTTTCCTATGACAACAGTTTGGAACAGAAGCATGTATGTGGGCTAACTGCATATAAGTAACACTTCAGAAAATAAACAGTTATCACATTATTCACTGAAAGAATATGGTACCCTATATAAGTTAGTGTATTACGGAAGCTAGAAAAGAGAGTGGTGTTAGACCACATCAATAAACTGGCTACAGAAAAGAAGCAAGGACTAAAATGTACTACACGACCTATGAGAAAACAAATGGAGTTTTTTCATTTTTTTGCACATGGAAGGACCCTAAGGGCGGGGAAGGAAGAATGCACAGTCCCACAGTCTGGGGGCGTAGCCCAAAGCAGTCCTCCAATAAATATTAAATTTCTTCTCTCATTTTTACTTTTAAAAATGCATACGAGTTTGCACTATACTCTCTGATATCCCCGTCTGTGTCACTGTAACGATGTCTCTCCCTCTCCCAAACCTGATGCCCCATTAGCGTACTGGGGCCTTAGGCCACACTTATTCTCTGGCTACTACCCAGCACCACAGCTGCAGATCAGCACAAACCTGGATACCCTTTTGGAGAAACCTGATTCTAAAATCAACATTTTATGTCAAAAGCAACAAGATCAGACAAAACAAAACAAAACCAAAAGCAAAGAGACAAAATTCGGGGTGGGGCGGGGGGGCGTGAAATCCTAATGGGCTATCTGAAACAAATCTAGTCTAGTCCATTTCTCGGAAACAATCCACTCCTAACAAATGTTTTTTATATTAACAAAGCATTTACAGTCAAAAAGAAAAAGAAACCACTCACTACCTAAAATGGGAATAAAAGGCTTTTCTTCTATACCTCATTTTTTGGAAACAAAAAAAAATCTTTGGCTAAAAGAAGAGGAAAGAGTTACACCCATATAAAACTTCAGAATGGGAAGAATTAGTATCACCAAGTGCTTCTCAAGTTTGCCAACTAACAACAGTATTTTAAAAATTATTCATTCCAATTTTAAGAGTACAACTCATGATGCTGGCTGGCTGTCAAGAGCTATACACTCTAACACTTTATACAATATTTCATTTCAATGTTAACAGAATACTTTTCTTACACCTCAAGGTACTGCTATCGTATTCCCTATCTATGCTAATTTATCAAACATTTAAGTGCCTAATACAGAAGTCTCTAAGAGGAATACAGATATGGTTAAGACAAGACCCAATCTACTAGGAAAAAAAACCAAGTCAAACAGTTGGTGTAAAGAAACACTAAAAAAAAAAAAAAAAATCAATCTTCAAAGAACGTATTATCGAAACAGGAATACTATTTTACTAAATTTACCAACAGGTTTTAGAAATCCTTTTTTTTTTTTTTTTTAAGATTTTATTTATTCATTTGACAGAGAGAGAGACAGCCAGTGAGAGAGGGAACACAAGCAGGAGGAGTGGGAGAGGAAGAAGCAGGCTCCCAGCAGAAGAGCCTGACGTGGGGCTCGATCCCGGAACTCCAGGATCACGCCCTGAGCCGAAGGCAGACGCTTAACGACTGAGCCACCCAAGCACCCCTAGAAATCCTCTTAAAAGAGGGGTTATAGGGGCGCTTGGGTGGCTCAGCCGTTGGGCGTCTGCCTTCAGCTCAGGGCGTGATCCCAGATCCCTGGGATCGAGCCTTACATCAGGCTCCTCCGCTGGAAGCCTGCTTCTTCCTCTCCCACTCCCTCTGCTTGTGTTCCCTCTCTCGATGGCTGTCTTTCTCTCTGTCAAATAAATAAATAAAATCTTAAAAAAAAAAAAAAAAGAGGGGTTATGTTGCTATGTGATGTGGCCAGATATTACCTAAAGTACTTATAATTATACAAGGCCATTTCAAAATGGATTTAGGCTTCCTGCCCACCCTCCACCTTTTTCTTGAAGTGAAAGTAAAAGTCATTAGTGGGGTCAAGCAAGACAGGGTCCCATCATGGTGGGGAGGGTAGCCAGGCACAGTAGCCCAGCACGGGGTATTGGAGCCTGAAGGTAAGGTACCTATCTGCAGGCAAGGGTCACAGAAATAGCAGACTGACTGCATACAATGGAAATTTATCCAATGAGCACATATATCTGAGGATAACGGGAGTTAGATGCCTCAACTGTCAAAGAAAGGAGATAAAAAATACGAAAAGGGAGATAAAAAGAATAAATTATTTAGTGCTGAAATGGGATTTGGGGTATCAGTGTGAACTCACAGATACACACACACACACACACACACACACACACACACTTTCTCCCGTTTAGTTCACTGAACAGCGGTGGGAGCAGCAATACCCCAACAGCAGTGAGCATACCTAGAGCCTAGATGTTGGCTTCTAGATATTTTTCGTAAAAAGGAACCAGGGTCTCTTACAGAAATTGCAGACTGCAAAGCTGTGGCAGAGAAAAATTTAAACCCTGAAATATTCTGCTGTGCCAGGAAGCAAGAAATCGTCCCAAGAATGACAGAGACATGTCAGAAAGACACAGAAACCGGCAAGAAAGGGCTGTCATTGCATGAATCTGGGATGATTTAAACACAGAAAACTAACATTAAAAGATTATAACCCAACAGCCAAGATATGGAAGCAACCTAAGTGTCCACTGATTAGATGAGTGGATAAAGATGTAGTGTGCGTGCGTGCGCGCACACACACACACACACACACACACACACACATCCAATGGAATATTACTCATCCATAAAAAAGAATGAGATCTTGCCATTTGCAACAACACAGATGGAGCTAGAGAGTATTATACTAAGTGAAATAAGTCAGCCAGAGACAGACAAATACCATATTTCACTCATATGTGAAATATAAGAAAGAAAACAAAGAAAAAAAAAGAGACCAAAAAACAAGACTTATAAATACAGAGAACAAATTGGTGGTTGCCAGAAGGGAGTGAGTGGAAAGGGTGGGGGGGAGCTGAAATAGGAAAAAAATAAATAAAGGATTATAACCCATTGAATAAAACAGGAATACAAGAGTCTACACTCACACAAACATACACATGAAAAGATACATGGGAAACACAAGGTCTTCCTTACTTGCAACTAGTGAAAGCAGAAAGAAGGGAATTAGAAAAGCACCATTTGGCAGTCATTACAGTAATACTGTATTCAGCCAAGAGACATCAAGCGTTGCTAAACTAGAGGCTGTGAGTTTGATGAGGAACAGGATATTTACACAGCCTTAAAGCATCTCTCCACAATGATGCTTTTAATTAGAAAAAGAAAGTTACTTTACAGTGAAGAAAGCTGGCAGATACCATCTCAATCAAGTGATCAGTGTTAATACCACCCATAACAGAACAAATCAAAGTCACGAATTGCTGGAATAAAAGAAGAGCACAGAATCACTTTGGTAATATTCCCGCCCAAAATGCACAATCTTGGATCTAATCATGAGAAAACAATAAACAAATACAAATGGCTAAACACTCCACCGGCTTCTAATCCCCCGAAGTGTGGAGGTCTAAACATGAAGGAAAGGAAGACTGCAGAACTATTTCAGATTGAAGGTGACTAAAGAGAACACTCAGAGCACTGAAAATGCCATCCATTTTAACAGAACTTCATTTCACACGAGTTTTAGAGAAATGACAAAGGGATATATACCTGGAATGCCACGTAGGTTTTTCTGTTTCAGGGGAAAAGGGTTAAGCTAAAACTCTTCATCACTGATGCTTCAAGACTGGAAATTGTTATACAAATTCAATGTTCCATAGGAAAAAAACTGCTAAACAAAAATCATAAACACAAAGTCAGTTGCTATGCAACAATAATGAAATATGTTTGCATGAAGTCAACAAAGGAGGAGAAAACGCAGTGCAAAGAAATCTTTCTATATTTTCTATGCTTAATTTCCAGGATCGGCTGTAAACCAATCAGAAACTGCTCCAATACACACATGTATTTGTTTAGAACGTACACGGTAGCACACGCCAGCTTACTGGAAGGTTGGGCAGATACAGGGCTACGTGACACACAAGGCTGGTACAGGCATGTGACTGATCTGCATTAAGACAATTTAAATGGCAAGATCAACAGAGAAAATATAAAAAGTGCCTTCAACTTGGTAATTTCGAGTCTTTAAGATTCCTACAGGTTAGTGCTGTTAAAAGGCTGATCAAGCTTCTCCAAGTACATGTCTTCGACTTCTGATCTAGTATTTCTCTTCCCCCACCTACCCACTAGCCCTGGTAAAACTTTCTGAATGCTTCCGGTAAAAAGCATGCAAAGGAAAAAAGGAAGGGGGGAAAAAAGCTCAAAACTGAGCTCCATTTTTAACGTTAAGATTGGACTGTAATTACTCATTCATCAGTGTGCGATTAGATGGCACCTTTTATTGGTCAGGTCTTTGAAACGCATGGCCACAGGCACACTGTAGCGGGGACCTGCACGGCGCACACAGCAGAGCGCGCAGGAGGAAGAGAGGCTGGAGGTCTGACCACACCTCAACATCAGCCTCTGGAGACCATACATACTCTAGTCATGCAAAAACACTGCATTTCACAGAAAAAATGCCCTCTGATGTAAGCAACAATCTCGCAGTGACACAAAGACACCTACATGGGTGTTAGAAAAGTACTGCTTTGAATCTCAAATCCTATTTTCTTAAGTCTTAAAATCAGAAGTAGTTTCTGTGAGTCATGAGAAAGTGGGATCTAAGTTGTAATAAAAATATCACAATAATTATGAAGACTGCAGAAGAGAGGCCAGGGGAGGGACGGGCGAGTCCTGCATCGCAAGCACAGGGGTGCGGTGCAGAGTGGCAACTACACGTCACCAGGCACCTTGAATTTCTTCCACCCCCATGTGCATTCAACACAGACTTACCGGGGCCTGTTTATATCACAAAAGCACTATAATTTTTACAGCCCTTTTACGGGGAGACACTGACCATAGCAAAGTCTGCATCAGCCTCACCCCACAAGTTCTTTGTGTCTCTATCTGCCATCTTAAAAAAAAAAAAAAAACAATGACAATTTTCAATCAGGTACAACCTCTACAATTTTAATAAATTTTTAGATACTTTGGTACATTAAACGATGTACGAAGAGCTGAAAATACTAGGTGAAGACCGTAACTCACAGAGCTGATAATTTAAAAGGTTTTCTGGCGTATACTATCAACATAAGCCTACAATGCCAGAGCAAACTTAAGTTTGAAAGGCCATTAAAAAATGAAGGGGTAAGTACACAATGTTTAGTGTCTATTGAGTAAGCCCTTCAGGGAGCTGCCAGGGCACAGACTCTCACATAATTTTAAAATAGAAAACTAAATTCTTTCAAAATAATTGTTTAAATCAAAATAATTTCTAACTGTAAACAGATTTAGAGTATTCTTATGCTAGCATTCTTTTTTTTTTTTAAGATTTTATTTGAGAGAGAGCACAAGAGAGAAAGGGAGAGAGCACACACATATGAGCAGGGGAAAGGGCAGAGGGAGAGGGAGAAGGAGACTCCCTCCTGAGCAGGGAGCCCAACACAGGGTTTAATCCCAGGACCCCAGGATCATGACCTGAGCTGAAGGCAGGCACTTAACCAACTGAGCCATCCAGGCGCCCCTCTGATGCCAGCATTCTTATTACATCCTTCTAAGTCACTGCTGTATAACTTTGGGCCTCAGTTTTCTTATCTGTAAAATGGGGATAACAGCACCTACCTCCTTGAATTGTTATGAGGACAAAATGAATTCGTACGTGTAAAGTCCTAAGGGTCAAGCACTTATTTAAGTATTAAATCTTTGTGATTATTATTACTACCATAATATAAGCAACACTAGACTCTTGTCAAATTTGCTACTTTAATAATTTTTCTAAGAATTTAAACTGCCTGGAACCCCTTTCCACACAAACCTTCTCTAAGCTAACAACCACCTTCAACCCCTACTTCACATCTGTCTATCCGTCTCTCTGTCCATCCACCTACCCCTTCCTCCATTTATGTATTTACTCAGTTACCAGACACCTACTACATGCAGGGACTGTACTAAAAATTGAGGGCATGGGGAACACAACTTGGTGTCCCCAGATGATTTTCATTCTACAGCTCAGCACTCTGATAATCCCATAGGCTGGTCAGCAGTAGGAAATACAGAACGGACCCCATTTCGAGGTTCTCACATCTCAGCATCTCTGCAGTTGGGGTGTGACTTATTACCAGTAAGCAAGCACTCCAGCACAGTTATTTGGTGGTAGTGTCTTCTTTCCCGATGCCCCTGGATGGCATCTTAGAATCAATGAACTCTGGCTAAGTTCAACTCTCGGGTGTCACCTGCTCAATTCATTTGCTCCGAGTGAGTCTGAATCCTTATACTTCACTAAACAAATCATAACTCCGTTTCCTTTTCCACAGCTTTTTCAAATTCTGAGTTCAGGTGAAAAGATAATTTTGTGATCCACTCATTTTGGGAGGTGAAGCTCTATATTTTAGGGTGTTCTTTGAGCAGAAGTAGCTCAGAAAACAACTTCGATAAGACGACAACATAGCTTTTCAACTCCACTAAAATAGACTTTATCTGCGTTGACTTTTTCCACCTGGTTTTGTAACTATCGAGATCATGAAGAAAATGTACAGTCCCTACTTCTTCTATCACATCATGGAATGATTTTTATTACAAGTTCACTTGGACGGATCAGGCAATGTAAGCTGGGCATACACACCTCCCTTGAACAAATAAACTGTGGAAATCTTTAATCTCTTCATTGTAATGACCTTATTGCAGGTTACAGAAGACTTATTTTTTCCATATGAAGGTCTGCTGGTTTATGTGTTACAGGAATCAGGTAAAAAAAAAAAAAAAATCTGTTAAAACATGAAGGCAGTCCCCGCGCAGAGGCTGCATGGTGGTGAATGCCCTCAGCCCCTAAAATAAAAACTAACCACTTCTGTCCATCCATCCAAGTCACACTAAGCCACATGTAGCTTTCATGGCAGGTGGGACTGTCCCATATCCCTGTGACTTCATACCTACTGTTCCCTTTGACAGGATGCCCCATCCTCGTAAGGTGGGGACCATCCTCTTGGGTCAGTCAACAAGGCTCTGGCTGAGTCCCACCCATGTGGACCTCTCCCCCCCACCCACTCCTCCACCCCCAGCAGTCTGTCACTGGTTTTCTAGAACACCCTGTTCCTGGCTCTGCTGGTACCACTTCTCTCGGAGGTGTGTGATTATACACCATCTCTCCCCTGCAGGACCACAGGCTCCTTGAAAGTAAGGTTCTTGTCTTATTCATCTTTGATCCGCTGCCTGGCTAAAAGGAGAGGAATGCTTTTTACTCATGCATTAGTCTGTGCTGTTTCTATCAGATGGTAAAAATGTCATCTAAGAAAAATCCAGTCTCTGCAAGAAGTACTTTGAATTATACCACTGGGCACTTTATTTACCTGTGAAGGGGAAAGGGTTGGGGTTTGAAGCACTATAAGAGCCTTTGCTGGGGAAATCATCAGAATGAAAGCAAGCTGATAATAGAACATCCCCAGGCACTACTATCTGACTACCCTCAACTTGGCTCCTTCTATCCTTTACCTTTCTCATCTCCCCACTCCCCGCCTCAACCTACTGAATTCATAACTCATCCTTTAGACACTCCCTCAGAGCCTGCCCCACAGGCCCAGGTCAGACCTTCCCGCTCTTTGTGCTAACAGCTCTCTCTACTTTGTCTTGGTACTACAGAGAACCCATGCTGTAAAGAATGAAATAGTGCCTTTGCACAGATGTATGCTCCGGGGCCCAGGGACCTTCCCATTGCTCACCTCTGACTTCCCAGTGCCAGAAACACAGCAAGCGCCCAACTTTTTGCTAAGTGTTGATTTTGCTGAGTATTGAATGAATCACAGAAGTTTGTATATCCTGTCTCTCCCTTTAGAAAAATTCTGCAACGTTAAGGATGGGTACAAGTTTACTCAGCCTAGTACCCCTGCCATACTACACCACCATCTCATGGAAGGCATTTACTAATTACCTGTTGAATGAACAAAATGATGAACAATTCACGTACATCTCTTTAAAATCGCTCTCAGCTTTTCTTAATATTCACCTTGGTTGAAACACAGAATGTGATCATCTTCTGTAAGTTGTTCAGACTTGTTCTGAAAACGTTTGCCATTAGCGTTAAGGTTAAGTGCTCTGCATTAATATTCTAGGTGCCTAAAGCACATGAACAACCAAAAAAAGAACAGGGAGGAAAAAAAAAAAATCAAACCCAATTGAGAAGATCAATTCAACAATTTTCCATATCCTCATTATAGTCAAGCACAAACCTGGCCAAGTTTAATATTATTGAAATACAAAAATGGAAAGAGCCCCTTGCCCAAATTATAAACAGTTAGAACAGTACCAAATAAAAGCACATCAGCCTGGACTAAACCATAAATATGGTACGAAAAACCTCCTCCTTATAACAACAATGAAATACCACTACACACCTATTAAAATGGCTAAATCCAGAACACTGACGACACCAAGTGCTTGAGAGCCTAAGAGCAACAGAAACTCCCATTCATTACTGGTGGGAAGGCAATGTGGTACACTCTGGAAGACAGTTTGGCGGTTTCTTACAAAGCTAAACACAGTATTACCACACATCCAGCAATCACACTTCTAGATATTTACCCAACTGACTTCACAACATATGTCCATACAAAATCATGCACGCCAATGTTTTATAGCAGCTTTATTCATAATCGCCAAAACCCAGGAGCAGTCAAAATGTCCTGCAACAGATGAATAGACTGCAGACCATCCAGACAATGGAGTATTATTTGGTAATAAAAAGAAATGACTTGTCAAGCCACAAAAGAGGTGGAGGAACTTTAAATGCACATTCCTAACTAAAGAAGCCAGTCTGAAAAAAAACTACATACTGTATGATTCCAATTTTATGACATTCTAGAAAAGGCAAAACTACAGAGACAGTAAGAAGATCAGTGGCTGCCAAGGACTTAGAGGGAGGAAGGTGTGGGGGAGGAGCACTGAATAGGTGGAAGCCGGGGATTTTTTAGCACAGTGAAACTATTCTGCTGTATGATACTGTCATGAAGGATACACGACACTACGGATACAGTGATGGACACATTATACACACATATCCACATGATGGATACATATTTATCAAAACAAATTTATCAAAATTTATAGCACAAAGAGTGAACCTAAACATATACAATTTTTTTAAGTCATTGAAGAGGTCAGGGGACTCCAGGATGGAATGCAGCCAATGACAAAACAAACAGTTTTACAAATGTACGGAACAATCACACAGGGGGGAGTGGGGGGAAAAGGCTGCTGACCTAAGTATGGAAATGAATAGAAACTAAGACTAAAGGCAAATGAAACTGTCCAAGAGCGCTGTACTCTAACTGATAAAGCTTCTCACGGGGACACATGTTAAAGATTCAGAAACCACTCTATATGTACACTGGGACTGAACAACTAACTAAAGGGATGGTGGATGGAGACAGACAGGTTTCTCACTGCTCGAATGGGAGGTTATAGTCAAGCAAAAGGAGGCGGCTAGAACAACCCATGTGCTGATGATCTGACCTGGAGACATCATTATCGACATGAGTCTAGTTCCATATAGATACAGGCGGTTCTACACCGAACTAGAGATTTGTGTATATATACATGGGCCAGTATACACACATAAATTTCCTTGCTCTGTCATATGAGTGGACGTAGAGGCAACTGACACCCCAACAGCAGCAAGCACACCTAGCACCCAGATCTTGGTTTCTAATGCCATTTTCCAATAGAAGGAGTGGGGCTCCTTGAAAAAAATGGCAGAAAATTTCAGCAGAAAGTTTACAAGATGAGCCTACAGTACCTTCTAGTGCCAGAGAGTAAGCGCTCAAGAGAGAAGAAGGGAAGAGGGGGAGAACAAGGGGTAGGGAAGGGAAGGAAAGCCAACTGAAAAATTTCCCAACAGTCAGGGCTGGAACAATTTCAGCAACCGAATATAGTAGTATAGAACCCGAAATATAAAATACGTATCTATGAGTCCATGCTGATATAAATTAAAAACTGAATGAATAAATGGGAGAAAAAAGACAAATCTGTGCAGAATTCTAAATAATCTATGTAGACAGTCCAACCCCAGGTTGTGGGAACGTAACTCCTCACTCCTTACGTGTGGGCTGCACTTAATGCCTTCCTTCCAAAAAGCATACTCTGGAAAGGGGAGGAGACCTAACACTCCCCCAACCCGGTGTCCCAACATCAACGGTGCTAAGTCACGCTGACAGTATTACTCCTGACCTGATGTGAGGAGAACGGCACTTCACGTCTGTCCTATAACCCCAGTCTAATCATGAGAAAAACATCAGATGAATCCTAAAGAGGGACATTTTACAAACTACCTAACCAGTATTCCTCAAAACTGTCAAGGTCATCAAAAACAAGGAGAGCTGAAGAAACGGTCACAGACCAGAGAGGTCTAAGGCGACGTAAGATTAAAAAAAAAGGACAGTAGGTAAAAACTAAAGACATCTGAATAAAGTATGACCTTTATCTTTGCGATAAAGATATGTAAATCCAAAACTCTCCTAAAGCCAAAAGTTTATTTAAAAACAAAACAACCCAAAAATCTCTTTCTACTCACTGTTCTGTAAACCACCAAACCTTAGACCTGTGATTCTCAAAGTGTGGTCCCTGGACCGACCAGCAGCATCAGAACCACCCGGCCACTTGCTAGAAATGCCAATTTTCAGGCCCTGCCCCGCACCTGCTGAATCAGGTCCAAGGATGGGGCTCAGCAGTGTGTTTTAAAAAGCCCCCCAGGTGACTCTGATACATGGTAACGTTTATACACACAGAAGCTCTGATTTCTGTTGCGTGGGACTTGAGAACCAGGTGACGCTCACACTGCTGTCCCAGGGACCACACTTTTGAGAATTGCTGCTTTAGACAAACCCAGCAGTGAACGCTTACCATCCGTGAGGTACTTACCACCACATAACCATAAGAAACACCCCCAGATTAGAGAAAGAGAGTGGTTCTCCTCAGGCCACAGCGACACGGCCACGTTTCTGGGTAACAGGCTGTAGTCACCTGCTGAGCTGCTGTAACAAATGATCACAAACCAGGTGCCTTAGAACAGCGGGAGTCACTCTCTCAACATTCCGGAGGCTGGAAGTCTGCACTCCAGCAGGGCCATGCTCCCTGCAGGGACGATTCTGCCCCTCGCCTCTTCCAGCTTCTGATGGCTGCTGGCATTCCGGGCTTGTGGCCACATCGCTCCGGTCTCCACCTGTCTTCTCCTTGGTATCTGTGTTACTTCTCTTTGCGCTTCTCTCTTATAAGGACTCTCGAGATGGCATTTTAGGACCCAACTGGATAATCCAGGGTAATCTCCTCATCTTAAAATTTTTAGTTTAAATCCATCTGCAAAGACCCTTTTTCCAAAGAAAATAATATTTACCGATTTAAGGGATTAGGACTTGAAATCTTTGGGTGGCCATTATTCAACCTACTACACGTACTGTAAGTCAAGATGACACCAATGGATTTCCCCTAGAAAATAGCAGAGAATGAAGATTTCTGGCCAAGGATCTGGCAGTATTTTTCTTCCTACAGGGATGACCACAGAATACCACATAAAATCGACTGTGAATGTGGAATATTACCATCTTCTAAACTACCTAAAAATTCAATTACACAGTTAATAAACACCTTTATTACACAGTTAATAAACAGAGAATTCAGAGGACTTGTTTCAGAAGACTGTGACCAACCAGCATCTTTAAAGTAACTTTTAAGAAATTTTAAGACTAGCTTGAAGATTTGAGCAACTGATCCAGGAATGTTTGCTCTACTCCTCTCTTCTGCATTAAAAACTTCCTAAGAGTAAATCTAGGAATTGGAAATCAAACACTTCTTTTGTTGGTTCTTGGGTTGAGGTCCACCACTTTAAACCCACTTAAACCACTGCTTTTCAGCTAGACATTTACACTAGCTCGGCGAGGGTCTAACAAAGAAAACTTGCAGAGTACTATGAGATCTAACGGCTACCAGCTGAGTATCATCTTAAACAGATGGGTATACTGCAAATATCCCACCAAAGAAATGTATGAAGCATGAAAATTTTCCCTTTTGTCTAAAATTGTCAAAAACTGAACTTTGTTCTTTTCAAATGACTCCTGGCAATAGTTACAATAAAAAGGTAGAGTACAGCACAGTATGATACAGAAAAAGAAAATGTAATTGTGTTAGTTAGATTGTAGGCTCTGCAGTAAGACTGCCTGGATTCAAATTCTGAATCAGGCACTTTACCATCTGTACAATCCAGGATACATTCAACAACTCCGTTTCAGAGAAGAGGAAACCGAGGCTTGGGAGAGATACTTTAGACGCATTTTCTCACCACAGCAAAAGTGTAGGATGCCCCTTAAACCTCATCCTCTCCAAAAACAAATTATTTACTACAAAGGCTTAACTGAGTCAATGTTCAATTATAACTTTCTCCTGAAATTAATAGTTATTTCTGCCTTCCATGGTTAAGTGCCCACTTGGAAACCTTATTGATCTACTGTAACTATTAAAACTGACTTAGATCACTTGGTAATCAGGAAGCTCTTTGTTTATTAGGAATTTTATAGACCAAAGATTATAACAGAAAGGCTAAGTCCCTGGTACATTTCTCCATCAATTAGTTATGGATCTGAAGCAACTTCATGATAATGCACTCAACTCTATGGGGTGGCTTATGTTTTTTAGAACAAGCAAAACCATGCAGTTTTATATGAACGTACCTGAATGTCAAATTCCATGATAAATACGACCTCGTATCACAGGCACACAAGCCCCACCGCTTCTTACTCCAAGCAAACAATCTTCTAGCCTCTGCCCAGGTGTGGACCACCAGCCATCTGTGGTCCACCAGCCCTTGGCTGCCCCCTGAGCTCTATCAGTTTTAAGAAGTATTCCTAAGCACCAGTCATGATTGAAAAGTCTGAATGGTGAATGTTCAAACACTTCAAGTTCAAACTAAGCAAATGTAAATCAAAGGTGAGGTCTTCCTCCTATTTCACTGGCCTCCCTGGCTCAGTCTCCTTTGCTGGATTCCTCCTCATCTCTGACTTCCAGCCCCTGGGAGGCCCTGGGCTCAGCCCTAGACTTTTTCTAACTCCCTTGGTGATGTCATTGCTCCTCTGGCTTTAAATACCGTGAAAATGCACTTGACTCACACTGGTATCTCTAACCTGAACTTCCTTGTCTTCCCCATCCCTGTAACTCCATCCCTTCAACTGCTCGGCAACTTTCCTCTCTCCCACATCTCATCGCTCCATAAGTCCTATCAGCTCTACCTTCAAAATTCATCCACAGGCTAATCACTCTGCACCACTCCGACTGCTGCCACCTACACCAAGCTACCTTTCCCTCTGAGTTACCGGAGTGCTTGCTCGCCAATCTCCCTGGCTCCCACTCTTGCTCCCCTGCAGTGTCTTCACACACCAGCCAGAGGGGTCATTTTGAAACAGCTCCCTGGACTCCCCTGCCCCAAACCCCCAGTGCCTGCCCAGCTCACTCAGCATAGAACCCAGCATCTGGCCCCTTCCACTCAGGTGCCCCTGCCACCCAGATTCCTTGATGTCCTCATCATGCACACACTTCCTGTCCCCACACCTTTGCATGCCCCATTCCCTCTGCTAGAGATGGTCCTTCTGGGGTACAAACGAGGTTCACTGTCACTTTCTCAGCTGGGCTGGCACGCCCCGACCCTTCCAGCACTCCATCCCTTACCATGCTTAGCACCACCTGCCAGTATATAGTCGTCACCTCTGACACCCCTGTAAAGAACTAAACGCAGCCTGAGAGCAAGCTTTGCTGTGCTCGCTGCAGCAGCCGCAGTGTCCAGAGCAGGACGTGTCAGGGAGCAGGCATACAGAGAGCTCATTTAAGGAGTTAACCTTTTTAAAAATTTTAAGTGTGTTTATATCATCTGGGATATTTCAATCTCCATACCCATCTTCCCCTCATGAAACAACCAGAATTCTAGATTATTGCAGAATCGATTCATAACAACATAAAAAGCAAGGAGGCGCTCCTCGGGTGGTAAAAAACCAAGAATGACCTCATCTTTCTGCCTCAAGTAAACCACAAAATTATAAATAAAATAAGTCTTCTGTCTTTAAACTGAATATTCCTGTTGAAGGGGAATGCACAGGAGTTGAAAGGAAAAGTAGTACCTACAGTATTTTTCAAAAGAAAAATCTTTGGAAATAAGCGCTAGACAGCAAATAAAACAACCTTGTACTGATGTCTTTATCCTTACAAGGGCTCACTGAGAGAAAACCCAGGAACAAAACATGATAGGGTTAACCATGATGACGTTAGTAAGAGCGCTAGCATTAAATTGCTGAGTGAATGCTGAAAGATTCTTTTTAGCCAGGGAAAAGTTTTGCTGTAATGGTACCATTACAAATTTCTTACAGTAATAACACGGTACATTATAAGCCTGCTCAAATGATAAGCTCTTTATGAGGGTTAGAAGTCTGCAGCCCTTTCAAACAAAGAACTTTCTGTCTTCGATTTCCTAGAAGTCAATAAGCTAAAAATCACATCCTGCACAATATCCACTTAGACTCACAGAAGATCCAGTCTTCTGTGGCTTCACCCCGGTTCCCCAGGGCACCGAGCGGTCAACACCATACACTCCACTTCTGTGTGTCCAATTAGATCATCTCTGGGGTCTAACTACTTTCTATTTTGAAATAATTTCAGGTTTATAACCGATCTGGTAAAGACAGTAGAGAGAGATCCCATCTCTTGACCCAGCTTCCTCTAATGCAGCATCTTATGTGACGACTCTACACCACGCATATTAAAACTAAGAAACTGACATTCACACAACACTATTAACGAAACCATACGCTTTATTCAAATCTCACCAGTTTTTCCACGAATGTCTCTTCTCTTCCAATCTAGGACCCCACGATGCATTCAGCTGTCTTGTCTCCTCAGTCTCTGCCTATCCATGACAGTCCTTCAGTCTTTCCTCGCTTTTCATGAACTTGGCACTTGCAAGGACAACGGTCGGGTATTTTGTAGAATGTCCCTCAGCTTGGGTACATCTGATGTTTTCTCATGACCAGACTGGTGTTACGGCGCGAGGAGGACTAAGGCACAGGTGAAGAGCTGCCTCATCCCATCACATTTGGGAGTACATGATACAAATATGACTATTTTAATACTGCTGGTATTAAGGGAGTGTCTCCCAGGTTTTGTACCGTGAAGTTACTATTTTTCCTATTCCCTACTCCATTCATTAAAAATGAGTACAAGCCTACAGTCAAAGGGAGAGAAATTAAGCTCCACCACCAGGAGAGAAGATTATTCAAAAAACCTGTGAGTGTTAAAACCACCACAGAAATTAATAAAGACTTTGTAACTCCCTCTTTTCTTTTTTTAACTGAAATTTGTTTCATTAAACAAATCTCAAGTTATGGTTCGTGGCAACTAACAAAAGCTGAGGCAAAAAAAAAAAAAAAAAGGCAAGCTAAGGCTCCAGGAAGATTTATAACTAGACCACATAAAGAGACGTTTGTGAAATCATCAATTGCAGAGACAAAAAGATCTTTAAAAATATCACTTGGTTTTAGCTTTAAAGTGTTTTTCAGTTTAATCTCCAGCCAAAAGTTCTTTGTTTTCGTCATCACATCAAATAGAGCTTCTTCCCTTGTCATTATTCAGGATTTACTGCTGACCAGCACTCACCCCCACTGACTTTCATCCGGCTACACAACTCACTGCAATTAACATGACTTAGAGCGGAGAAGAAAAGAAGAAAGATTATAAAGCATTAGTCTGTCAAACATATATGAGGGGACATTGTACGCCAAGTCTGCTTCCCTGATCACTGGACTGTCAAGTCTCTTACTGGAAAGCCCACAGTCCAAACTCCCTTTTCCTGTCTTCTCCTCTACCAGGACAATGCTCTGCATGGGACTGGAGCGGAATGAGAATTAATCAAAACATACCTTGTCTCTACCTAGTTCCAAAATATCACAGGATCATCAGAAATGTTGCTGAGTATTCATGGCATCGATGGTTCTTACACATGAGCCAGAAGAACTATCAGAGAAGCCCATAAACAGTGCAGATCATTGGACCCCACTTCCCAAAACTCTGGTTCTGGGTTTGGGCCTGGAAATTTGCTCTACAACAAACACCTCGAGTGATTTTCTCATAAATAACTTCCCTTTGAGAAAGAGCAACCTAGTGAAAGACCTATGGACCATGCTAATACTTGAAGTACACATGTGCGTGCACGCGCACACACATCCCCCCCACACACACACCCATGTCACTGGGTTTGGAAAACTGATGTCCAACACACCCTCTTATGCCTTAAGGAGCTTTACTTCGGACTGTCTCTCCCTGATCCAGACAACACTGCTAACCGTCAGGTTCTTTCTGCCTTTGTTCTCTCACTGGTCACTGCAGGTGCCAGACAGTCTTACCCGTTCAGTTCAACAAGGATGATTAAATACTGGAATTACAAACTTTACAAAGCTTTGTTGTTGCCATCCCTAGACCTCTTACAAATGTGAAAGGATACCATCCTCACTGTGCAGAACAGTTCAGGAATCCAGCCACTTTTAGAGAAGGGGGTGACCCCCAGACAATGCAAGCCTCCTCCCAATCCATCCCACCCCACTCGGTGGTTCCACAGCCCTCCATACTTCCCTGTGGTGCTCACACTATTTGGCCCTGGTTTGTGGGTTTACTATTATTAGGTAGTGAAGTATTTTTCACATACATTTGTCCATTTTCATATATTGACAGAAAGTCCTTAAAGCTCATTTTACTCTTATTACCTCAAAATGGCTCATACAGCACTTTGAATACTAACGTGATTTAAAAGGTAGACCGTCAGTTTATGACAGAAAATGAGTTGATGACATGGGTGATCTCAAGCTTTTCAACTATACAGAAAATATATTCAGCTATTAGCTCAAGATAAAGACAATGATATACTGATCCCACCTCCTGCTAATGTGGCTAAGGAGCCCTTTCCTGTCAGCTCAACCTAAATTAAATATGTCTAGCGGGGACCTTATAACAAGAAAGGTGATTAACATGTAAAGCCTAGAACATCGTTAACACACTCCTACCGAATTTGAACATGGTGAAGACAAAGCTCTTGGCCTTTAGAACCACACCTCCTCCCTCACAAGCACAAGACTCATATCCCAAATGGAGAAACCATTTCAGAGATGTTTATGTACTTATGGAAGGTTTTGTTTTGCCAGTTATTACAGGTCCAAAGCAACTAACTTTTCCATTTGAAGTCAACTTTGACTGGTTCTGTCAGAAGAGTCTTCTCTAAATTCTAAAAGCAAAAACCAGGGAGTCCAACACCACAGTGTTCCTACAAGTCATATTCAAGTACTTGTTTATACAGGTCAAAACCTATGCAAAGTCCTCAGGGAATGAGTTCTGAACGACTTAGTTTTTCAGACACTTCAAGTATTTCATAAGCCCTCGCTCTGTGCCAAGCACTAGCTAGGATAATCCACAGCATCTCAATTTATCCTTGAAACAATCCTACAAGGTAGGCAATTTCTTGTGCCATTTTTTTAAGGAGACAAAGTTCCAGAGAAGTTAGGCAACTTGCTGCCCAGGATCGCACAGCTGGTGAAGAATGACAAACTGTGGAGATTCAAGCCGAGGCCTACTGTGTCCTAAGGGCACGTCCTCTCCACTCACTCCCGTTTCCCTCGACATTTGTGCCATCTGGCCTCATCTTAACACCTCTTGCCCCTTGCTCACCCCACTCCAACATTTGTCCCCTTGCTATGCCTTAAGCATCTCACATGTTACTCTTTACCGTCTGTCTCTTTGCACCCAGCCCAGCCTCAGTAGAAGAGAGCAGAGCCTCTACTTTCCTCAATGTGCTGTCCCCAACGAGTACAGTGTCTTGATCATATCGGATGTTCAAAATTTATTTGAAAAATAAACATGCATGAATGTTCTAACTGATTGGTTGAAAGTTTTTCTAATTTTTAGAGCATAAATCCCTGACTTCTTAAGCAGAGGATAAGAGGATTTTCAGAGTGATTTATATAATTGGAAAAGGCAAAATTTAAGCTGTGAAGCTAAGGCTCCATTATTGACGGTCTTAGGTGACATCGATGAAAATGGTGGAACACAGACATCCAAAAAAATTCTCTCCACCATAAAAGCAAAGAGAACATGGGCATAAAACAGCTTCAGGCAACCTTTTCAGGGCTCTGGATATTAGCCAAAGGCTTAGGGTAACCCAGGAAGTATTTATGCAAGAAAAACAGTGACATTTTAGTAGGAATAGTAAATCTTGTGGCATTTTAACTTGCCCATTCCTATGCCCTGTTCCCCAGCAATGTGGTAACCTTGAAAACCAACAGTCCACAATCATGGTGAAAACCAGCAGCCTGGCAGCCACTGGAAGGGGACAGAGCAGGACTGGAGCTCCTTCAAAGCCCCATTCCCAGAGAACTGTCATTATCTGACCTGCCTAGTGGTTTCCTAGAAGACCCTACTTGTAAGGCTGTCTTTATTTGACCTGACTCAAGAGCCGTCCTATTGCAAAAGGCTCTTGGTGGGGCAGGGAGGAAATATTTGTTCAAAACAATCACAAGCAATTGTTGAATATCATGCTGCCTGAGGAGGTAGTTAACAGTATGGGCAAAACCTAGGCTAACCAAAAAGCTCAGAAAGGAAAGTTGAAGTATGACATGTCCATAAGGAGCTTTGAAAAGCTTTAATATATTCGTGGGAACCTAGAAGCCATGAACATGCATGGGACTGTGCACATGGCCCAGGGAAGACCAGAGAAGGCCCTAAGCTCTCATCTCTGGTTGACCTTGAGGCTCTACATAAGCAGGAAATGAGGCTAAGGAAGAGATGAAAACCACATGGTGAGTGTTGAAGGCAAGCACCAGTGAGTACAAAGAGCCCCTAAGCAAAGACAGGGAGACTTCTCAGTTCCGGGCATCTACGGACATCTTTGTCCAATCAGTAGCTGGCCACTAAACAAACCAAGCAGATTTTAGTCCCTATACACACACAAATATACAGACTTTACAAAATTTCCAAAAAGTCACTAAACAAACAACAGCAACATCATCAAACCCTGGGGAGGGGGCAGAATCTGATTTCCAAGGTTGCCATATTATTTTAAATGTCCTGTTTCCAACAAAAAAATTATGAGACATGCTAAGGGGGGGGAGCAACCAATAAAGAGGTAGAAATTATAAAAAAGAACTAAGTAGAAATTCTGGAGTTGAAAGTCATAATAATTGGAACAAAAAATTCACAACAAATTTGAACAGGTAAAAGAAACGATCAATAAACTTGAAGACAGGTCAATTGAGATTATCCAGTCTGAGAAATAGAAAGAAAAAATAAAGAAAAGAAAAATAAACAGAACCCAAGCATATGCATATGGCAGTTGCAGAAGAGCAAGAAAGAGAAAAGAGCAAAAATACTTAAAGAAATAACAGCTGAGACGTTACCAAATTTGATGAAAAACAATCCACACACCCAAGAAGCTCAACAAACTCCAAATACAATAAACTCAGAGCCACACCCAAACACATCATAATCAAACTACTGAAAACCAGAGTCTCAAAAGCAGCAAGAGAAGAGACTCATCACATATGATGGATCTCAGTGAGATTTACAACTGATTTTTCAGCAGAAACCATGGATACCAGAAAGCCTCCATTCAAAGTGCTGAAAGAAAAAGACTGTCAACCAAGAATGCTCTACCAACAAAACCATCTTTCAAAACTGAAGGAGAAAGTAGGGCATTTGCAGATACACAAAAACTGAGAGAATCTGTCACTAGCAAACCTGTCCTATGAGAAATATTAAAGGAGGCCTTTCAGACTGAAAGGAAAGGACACTAAATGTTAATCCAAATACGTGTGAATGAAGAATGCAGTAAGGGTAACTACATAGGTAAATACAAAAGACAGTATAAATATATTGTCACACTTCTTTCTCTAATCTGATTTAAAAGACAACTGCGCCAAGCAGTAATTATACATCTGTGTCGATGCTCCTAATCATGTATAAAGACATAATTTGCATGACAATAACAGGAAGAAGAGGAAAATGGCGTTTTATCGAAGCAAAGACTTTGTATATTATAGTTATTAAGCTGGTATTAATCCAAACTATGTTGTTATCAGTTAAGATGTTAACTGTTACACTCAAGGTAGCTTCTTAAAAAATAACTCAAAAAAAATAAAAGAAATGAGAAGAGAGTGAAAACGTATAAAAACTATTTAACACAAAAGAAGGCAGCATTGCAGGAACAGAGAAACAAAACAGACATGACCTAGGAAACAAATAGCGAAACAACAAACACAAATCCTACCCTAACAGTAATGACATTGAACATAAATGGATTAAACACCCCAATTAAAAACTGCTCCAGCTACATGCTATCTATAAGAGACACAATTTAGATTCAAAGACACAAACAGTGGCTCAGTTAGTTAAGCATCGGACTCTTGATTTCAGCCCAGATCATGATCTCAGGGTTGTGAGACAGAGCCCCACATCAGGCTCTGCGCTCAGTGTGGAGTCTGCTTGGGATTCTTTCTCCCTCTCCCTCTGCCCCTCTCTCCGTGCACACACCTCTCCCCCCGCACTCTCAAATAAAACCTTAAAAAAAAAAAAAAAAAACACCCAAACACATGAACAGGCTGAAAGGAAAAGTATGGAAAAAGATATAGCATGCAACATAACCACAAGAGTGCTGGAATGGTTATACTATCAGACAAAATAGACTTCAAGACAAAAATTGTCACTAAAGACAAAGAAGGAATTTTATAATGATAAAAAGGTTCATCCATCCATAACTGCAGATGTAACAGTTATAAGCATATATGCACCTAACAACAGAGCCCCAAAATACATGAAGCAAAAACCAACACAAATGAAAGGAAGAAATGGACACTCCAACAGTATCCGAGACTTCAATATCCCACTTTCGATAATGGGTAGAACAAATAGACGAACACAGGAAAAAAGATGATGATCAGCCTACAAATCAATAGACCTGAGAGAAACCCACACAACGCTCAACAGCAGAACACACTCTTCTCAAGTACATATGCAACACTCTCCAGGGTAACCATATGTTAGATCATAAAAAAGTCTCAATAAATTTAAAAGAACTGAAATAATACAAACTATGTTCCTAACCACATGGAATGAAATTAAAAATCAATAACACAACGGTGGGTCTTATAGACTGCTGTGCTGTTCACGGTCTCATTTCATCTTTTTTCACTTCTTCTTCATGTCCTTCTCACTCACTACTGATATAGCCTTTTATGGTAGCACCCTTTTTTGGATGATAATTTGCCCTTATAACCTATTAAGAGCTTGGAGATTGAACCATCAGACCAGAACAAAAGGCTCCGTATAAAACCATGCAGGGCTCTGCCTTGAAGAAACAGCCAGCGTCAGTGACCAGTATCTGGAGCATCTTACTCTAGCCAGTTAGGTTCTCAGCCAGGTAAGGTTAACCAGCAGCCTAATGGTGTGAGGAAGGCACCACTAGGAAAAAACTAGCTCCGTGACAACCAGCAGTTGAAGCATTATCTCTTCCATTATTACAGAAAAAAATTCCCAGGCTTCTGATATAAAGACATTCAACATCCCTTTCTAAGCCAGCCAGACTAACAAGAAAACCTTCTCTTTTTACATATTTTGCTCTAAACTCCCAATTTCCCTTGATGAGAATCCCTCCTTAAAAAGAACATCACTAGAGACGCTGTGGCTCAGTCGGTTAAGAGTCTGCCTTCAGCTCAGGTCATGATCCCAGGGTTCTGAGATGGAGTCCCGTATCAGGCTCCTTTCTCAGCAGCGAGCCTGCTTCTCCCTCTGCCTGCAGCTCCCCTTGCTTGTACACTCTCCCTCTCTCCATTTCTCTCTCCGACAAAAAAATCTACAAAATCTTAAAAAAAAAAAAAAAAAAAAAAAAAAAAGAACATCACTAATCTTACCCCTTCCCTGTAGTTTTATCTTTAAGATCACTATCACAGGGTTTTACACTTTTACATTTTTCTCAACTATTTCATAAACATGTTTTTGTCTCCTCAATTAGACTACACCCCTTGAGGGGAAAAAAGGCCATTTGTGTTTCATTTGTGTTTCACTCTTTTGTAATTTCTGACCCGTTCAGAGGGCAGTGCTGGGCTCCCTAATGCTTGATTAACAAATACTGGCTAACTCAGAGCGTCACGCTGGCGTGTCTCAGTATACTGGCATAACCCGTCTAGTTGTGCTGACAATCCCTTCAGGTCTGGGGTTGGGGGGTACAGTGGGTAGAGGGTGGGGTAGCAGGAGCCCTTTGGGGGCCCCCACATACCTCAATGTGTGTATCATGATGTGAAAAAGGTCGGGACACAGGGTTAAGGGGCTAATTAGAAACACTGCTGAAAAGAACTGGAAAGAGCCTGAATGTCCATACAAAAAGATGAAGCTTCTTATGTACCAACTGGAAAATCTTCCAAGACGTGTGGGTAAAACCAGGAAGACGTGGATAGTACGTAACACATGCTACCATCCATGTAAAAGGGGGCAGGCGGACAGACTTCGTTGCTTATATCTGCGTATGGCACACCTGTAAGGAGGCGCCACAGTGGCTGACTCGGAAGGGAACCCAGTGGACAGAGATGGAAAAACTTGTCCTGATAAACCCTTTCAACTTCTGAATTTTAAGCCATGTGATGGCATGAAATACATCTTTTAAGTTGCTAAATCTACCTATGCCTAGCTCCCACGTTCACTAGTAATGATCATTTTCTATTCGAAATACCTTTCTTACTAGTCAGATGTTGAGTTAAAATAAGAAAGGCAAGATCAAGGTGCTGGTTAGCCAGCCGTGTTCTGTTTATGAAAATCCACTGAGCTCTACACTCATTGATGAGCTGTGAATTTTCCCAAAATACATGTCAATAAAAAATCAAAAATAAAATGAAAAGATTAGTTAGGTCAATTGTCTTTTTATTCCCTTATTTAAAGAATTGCATAGTATTTCATTTATTTGACTCAATAAATTGTTTCAGATTTTTCAATGTTTCTCAAGGAGCACCTGGGTGGCTCAGGCGTTAAGCATCTGCCTTCCACTCAGGTCATGATCCCAGAGTCCCTGGATCAGGACAGAGCCCCCCATCCACATCAGGCTCCCTGCTCAGCATGGAGCCTGCTTCTCTTCTCCCTCTGCTCCTCCCTCACCGCCCCCCCCAACAGCTCTCTCGCTCACTCTCCCTCTCAAATAAATTAAATATTAAATAATAATAATAATAATAATAATAATGACGGTGTTTCTCCAAAAAATCTCGTGTAACTTGAGTTATAACGCCGAGACAAGGGGGAACCAGGTTTGCCGGCTCCACTTTCCCAACAGTATTGGGAAACTTTAAGGCCCACATTCTCGCTCTGGGTTGGGAGATTTCAGTAAGCATTAAGGAGCATTACTAAAAACCACCTTATGGTTTACTGTATGGTAACCACATTTTTTAATTACGAAAATGAAGTATTTAAAGCCACTTATCAAAAATGCCACAGTCACAAAAGACGAAGAAAGAGGCTTGTACAAATGGTCCAGACTAAAGGAGGTGTTTAACAATCAAATGCAATCCCTGCCCCTGGGCTGGGTCCTGTGATGCGGGACTGTACCGTATCAACAGATAAAATCAGAATATAAACGCTAGGTTAAAGTTTCCATGTTGAACTTAATCTGTACTGTGGTTATATAAGAATTTCCCTACGCTTAGCCAAAATACACTGAAGTTAAAGTAAAGGGCCACAATGTTAAGTTACTCTTAAATGAGGGACAGCTCTACGTGCCTGTATGTGGGGATGTGGGGAGACACTCAGGAACAGAGGCAAATGACAATGCAAATTCTGTAAAATGTTAACAGGTTATTTTGAGTATAAGGTGTATGGATGTGCTTTGTGCTATTTAGTTTTTCCGGGAAATTAAAATTATTTCCAAATAAAGTTTTTTAAAGCCATATATTAATAAATAACCACCAATGATAATCAAAGCAAGCTTAGAAATGAATCTGGATTTTGATTATGACAGTTGTTTCTCACGAGCCATTTTAATTATGTAAGTGTAATCCCAACGCATTATTTCAAACTTGCAAAAAAAAAAAAAAAAAAAGTACACCTTCCAGGTAGATTTGTAAAAGCTAAATAAGCACCTTCTGAGACCCAAAGCTTAACATAATTGTGTTTAACATAAGACTCTACCTTAATCATTTCTCATAATGTGAGCCTTAATGGAGAAACTAGATTTACAGTAAGTTTAATAAAAGTTCTCATCCACATGAGGGATTAATCTCGCCTGAGTAGTGAACACAATGATAAATCCTACTAATGACTTAGGTTAAGAGCACTTAAAGCCCTACCAAAAAAGCAAAAAGAAATCAAAGGTCTAATAAAATGGTACATGTCCCCATAGATGTAATTCTTAAAAATGAGAAAGATGAAGAACTGCCCACAAAAGACAAAACTTTAAGTTTGCAGAAAAATATCTGAAGACAATTCCTGTCACCCAAGGAAGAGAAGAATTTCTTACACAAGGCACAGAAAACACAAACCATACAGGAAAAGAAAGAAATTAGACTATGCTTAAAATTCACAATTTGCATGTGAATATTGCATTTAAAATGAAAAGACAAGCCACATTCTGGAGAAGATAATCTCCCACAAAAGGAGCTCGCAAAAGGGCAGTACCTAGGAAAAGCTGGGTCATCATCAGGCATTTCAACACAAGAAAAACAGCAGGGCCACCACCCAAACCCAACCGCCCCCACACTGCCCACACTCCTCCACACTCCCCGACAGATCCCAGGCAGGGATGGGGAACCACCCAGGGAGAGAGCTTCCTCCTCCACCAGATCCCTTTGCCAGGTGTCTCCAGTCAAACTCCAGTCAAAGAGGTGGCTTCCAGTGTCCAGAAAGGACGATTTCCAGCAACCCAACTTCGGGCCTGAGAGAATTTCGGTTATTACAAGTTAACCG
>NW_024425230.1:8020303-8050461 GCF_017311325.1 Ursus maritimus | reverse complement strand
GGGGGGGGGGGGGGGGGGGGGGGATAGCCCTGAAACCATCTCCCAACCCCTGCAGCCCCAGGACAATACTTTCTAACATCCTGGCACTAATGTGAGGTCAGAGTTCTTGATAAACAAGATAATTGCTCCGCTGGAGTGTATCTAGCAGTATGTAAGTTATAAAAGCACTACACCACTAAGATATTTTTAAAAATTCTCTCTCAAAGGTAGGCCTATCCTCTACAATTCCAGCAGGAGGGCTAGCTTCTCAGAGATCAGGGAGAAAGTGAAACATTCCAAAATACACAAGGCACGACATGTTTTAACCGTAATGAAACATGTTAAGGTTATAACTACTAAATTAAGAATGGGGAAAATGCAGAAACGCTGCCTTTTGTATTCTGCTTGAAACTGCATGACATCATCAAAGAACTTTCCCCCCTGCAAAAATCCATGATGAGGGGATTCAGAGATCAGAGGTTTCACTCAACTTACATTTGGTATTTAAAATGTAGGCTTTATAATTAGAAATGAACATGAAAACTACTTCCTGTATTCTTAAAAATGTCCACTTCCCTAAGAGTTCAAATGAAAGAACAGTTATTAGGAAACCTTTAAAAGCAAGTCTGGGGGGGGAGGAGGCAAGTACTGGCAAGAACACTCTTCCTTCACTCAACCACTTTAGAAAATTAACTCATAACAAAAGCTAACAGTTTACATCAGAAAGTGGGTTTCTTTTTCTTGGGCAAAGGTCTACAAATTCCCTCTGTTCCTCACAACTATCGGTAGTTTATCAATCTAAACACAACACCACCTAAATAATTTTTTCCACTCTGACTAATATCAGATCCTGTAACTGCAGGCAAGAGGTACACATCTGCCAATAAAAACAGAGAAAAGTCAAAAGCTAACTCATGTTCTCGAGAACATTTAAAGAGAAAACATCTACAAGTAGGCTTCCTACAAAAAAACAGCGCTTGTGTGTCAAGATAACCCAGAGGTTGCCTACCAACTAGTCTGAAAAGAACAAGGACGTTGCAAACGTACAGGTTACAAATAACTGTCTAAAAAGTCAAGGTTCAAAATAAATGCAAAGTCAAATGCAATTGGCTTTTTAAAATTTTTATATCATTGCTCATTTTATGAATTCTAAACACGTTAAATTTCAAAACTGTGTGGGTCAACATGACCAAATGAGAAAAGTCAGGCGTTTGGGAGAAGAGGGGCAGGGAGTGTTGACAAACTTGCAATCACATCTGCGGAACCAGAAGACATCAGAGTAGATGAATTTTCTGGGTAATCATGAAAATATCACTGTTACCTACAGTGAACCATATCGTTTCTTTGGGCTCCAAATGCCATTATTAATTAACTAAGGTATCAGGACAAAAGTATCAAAGGTATGTCCTAAAAATGAAGGACAAAAGATACGAAGAGGGAATTCAAATTTTAAAAACTCAGGTAAAAATGTGCAATACCTTCGTATACCAACTTCAAGCCTTAAAGAAGATACCATCACTCGTTTCCTACAATTGGTTCAGAACTAATGATGAAATTAACGTGTTGTTTTTTTTTTCTGTTCTTACCTCATAAGACCAGACACACTGCACCCCTGCAAACCTCCGGACACATCTTCCCACCTCCACGTCCTCGTGAGTAGTGTACATTTCCCGGAGACACTTTCCAATGTGTGGTACCATTCTCCGGAGAACCTCCCGGCTCATGATCACACCGGGCCCCCCCATGCAGAAGTTCTCACCGGGTTCCAGGGCCAGTTTCCCCATTTCTTCTGTGGTGCCCAGTCCTGTCTGCCCGAGAAAGAGGGGCTCGCTGCTATTCAAACTCCGGAGAAAACTCTCCAGACGGTCTCCTTTGATATACACGTCATCATCTGCTCTCATAAACCATTCGTACTTGTCCAAGTAGTGGTCATGCATGTACTTGAGCATCATGAAAGACTTCTTCTGGGGTGGGTAGGAGTCGTCCACGCCCCGCAGTGGCACTATCGGGATTGGTATCGATGTGTCTGAACCCTCACTAGAGAAGAATTCGACTTTCCCAGGAATTGTCTTGGACCACGTTCTGGAATTAAAATAAGTATCAGTGAGAGAACAGTTCATGTCAAGCTTCTCATTTCCAGAAATCCACATATCTACTCATGCTGAATCACTGTGTGTTCAAAAGGAATAATAAAAAGCTACTTGGTCTGCTTGCTTCCCCTTAATGGAAGCCCAGGCTACGGGGTATTGCAAAGCCCAAATTCATTTCCAAAAGAACCCCAACAAAAAAGAATGGTGAAGTGTTTAAATACTTCCAGGATAACTAAGTTTTAGCCATGGCTGAAAACCAAATTGGCAGGGCACCAACGTCTAAATCTCCAGGTTAATTTTCTGATACTTATCAAGTCCCTACCCACAAACTCCTTCATTGTATAAGACAAAAATCAAATTATTTTTTTGTATTTTTTCCTCTCTTCCCCTATGATTCTCTGGTTTTCTTTCTTAAATTCCACATATGAATGAAATTATATAATTGTCTTTCTCTAATTGACTTATTTCGCTTAGCATAATAAAATAAGACGAAATCAGAGAGGGAGACAAACCATAAGAGACTCTTAACTCTAGGAAACAGACTGAGGGTCGCTGGAAGAGAGGTGAGTGGGATGCAGTAACTGGGTGATGGGCATTAATGAGGGCACGTGATGGAATGAGCACTGGGTGTCATATACAACTGATGAATCACTGCATTCCACCTCTGAAACTAATAATACACTACATGTTAATTAAATTGAATTTAAATGAAATAAAATTAAATTTTAAAAAATCAAATTCTTCATTCAACAAAGTTTCTTTGAATGCACATCAAGTGCCAAGTATGTGCAAGGCCAGGGGATGCTCAGTGAGCAAAATACAGACGCCAGCTCATGGAGCTGTCATCAGGAGAGACAGACGTTTACCAAGGCAGTCACACACCAGTGTACTTACTAGTATGAACTAGAACAAGCCCCCTGGAAGAAAGGCGCACAGCCTTACTTAAAGAGCGTACAGAAAGAACACAAACTAGACACACAGCGCTTCCCCGAGACAGGGGTGAATGTCAAGGATGAGAAACAGGCCCAGAAAGTGGCGTATGCAGACAGGGCGGGTTGCTGAGAGGGGAGCAGACCCCCTAGAGCTGGGGGCCTTCATAGGGTACAAGCCACTTCGAAGGAATGGGGCAGAAGCTGGGGCAGAAGTGGATGAAAGCTTTCCGCAGTCCTCAGGGCATAGAGGAGAGGGCTGAGGCCACCGGGTGGGAAATGCTGCAGCAGCCCAGACAACAGTGCCATCAAGGGTATGTGCTCCCCCCACTGCCAGAGGAGACACCGATGATGAATGAGAATCGTCAGGAATCCTGCTGCTGAACAGCTGATTTAAGGCCATCATGTTACATCTGTCCCTATGCTTTCTTTATACTAGAAGTAGTCCAGCCACAAAATGCACTTACAAAGACTACTTCTAGGAAAAACATCACAGAATACAAATGAAGCAGTCAATTTAGCCCTAATAAGATCAAAAAAGGACGCTTTGCAGGTGATATTCTCCCCAATATGTTTTTATTTTACTCATCTGTTACAATTACATGTATTGTGGTGAAAAGTGAACTTGAAGGGTCAATGAAAACCACATATATCTTAAATGGAGAGGCTTAGGGAGAGAAGTAGTTGAAAAAGATACACACCAAACCGCTGGTGAAGGAGTACAGAAGCAGGGAAATGGGAAGGGCAGGGAGGGGATAAAGAGAACTTTCTCTTTATTCTATCTCTAAATTGAGGAAAATCTTTATAAGCACAATATTACTTCTCTTGGAAAAAATTTTAACTGTGATAAAATATACGTAACTTGAAATTTACCATTTTAACCATTTTTTAAGCATAATGTTCAATGGCATTAAGCACATTCACATTGTCCTTCAACATCACTACCCTCTGTCTCCAGAACTTTGTCATCTGCAAAACTAAATTTCTAAAGCACAGTATTATTTTTGTAATTTTATCAACAATCTACAATGAGGCACTTAAAAAGCAATTACTGGCTTTTCATTCTCTTCCTAACCCGAACATAAGGAATACAAAATGACTTCAAACGTCTCTCATTCAAGCAGAGGAAGAATTCAATGGACTTTTTGTCAAACATGCTTCTCGAAAAATCTGAGGACTACATACATACCATTTTTCATTAAAACTAGGATGTCAGCTGTAAGATACACCATTGTTTTTTGTACCAATAACAAAGAAAAAAGTGCCAATCATAATCACGTGATGCCAGCAACTGCAAAACGCACCCTGATTTCAGCAATGTTAAAATGTGGGGAAGTAAATGTCCATCTTAAAATGATGTAAGACAGCAGAGGTGATGTTTTTCCCTTAATGTCTATGGATTTAAAACGGACCTATGCAGTCTTTTGCCATTTATAAAACTCTTTAACAAAGAATTCGTCACGTATGGAAACTGATGGGACTCCAGATGCTGTACCAGGTACTATACTTCATTTTCACTAAGGATAAGCTCCTGAAAAAAAGGATAAAAAGTAAACGTGGCAGGAACGGGGCAATTAATTTAAAGAGAAACCAACCCTTTCCACAGAGAGACAAGTCTCTTTAAAAATAAGAATGAACTACAACCTACACAAAATGTATAATAAGCTAGAGACCCCCTGCTGATGTGGTAACCGGGAGGGGAGACGGCTTCCCAGCCCCAGGAAGGTGGTGACAATGAAGATGTACTAAGAGGAGCCACAACCAGGTCAAGGAGCCCCTGATTCCTTCCTTCAGTAGAAATGATTTTTGTTGGGCAGTCACAATTCTTTGAAAAAGTAATTAATTTCAGTAGTTGGCACATAAAAGAAGTCAACACATCCTGCTCACTCACATGAAAAAAGTGACTTAAAAGCGTCGTGTGTGCGTACGCACGCTAACGCGCAGAAATCATTTCTGTCTCTGAGACATTCCCAAGTGAGCTTCTTATTACTTTCCGTAAGACACACTACCATTTCCTACCCTTACTACAGAAGGAGCCTGACTTAATCAAACCACAACCAGAAAACAATAAGGCATGATGGAGTTAAAATCTGCTACCTTTCACGGTACTTCTGAAGTGTAAGTTATAAATAGTCTGCATCATCTCGTAACTGATTATACATGGATAGTGAATAAAATCAACCTAACTTTAGCTTCTACCCAATTACTTCTGAACTAAAATGTGACTCATAAAACAGACCAAGTTCGAAACAGTAAGTACAGAAGTAGCCAACCCCAGAAGCCACTAAGATGTTCAAGCACCATGACATTATCTGAGATGTGGGGTGGGAAGACAACGTCTGTCTTCAAAGAACAACCTACTCAAGAGACAACACACAGGGTGATGGTTAAGAGCATGGGTTCTGGAATCAGGCTTTTGCAGTGAGCGTCCTGGCTCTGCTTTGGGATAAGCCACTGTGTGGCTCCCTCTCCTTGCCTGTAAACTGGGGATACTACTACTACCTGCCTTACAGGGTTGCTGTGAGGGTCGGGTGGGTTCTTCTATCTAAAGTGCTCAGACGCCGGCCCAGCATGCAGGAAACATGATGTAAGTGTGACTTATTACGGACACAGGAGTGTGCAAGTAAGATAATGAAAGAGAAGATGAAGGGCACAGGGGAGTGTGGGCTGAACCTGGAGCCGTTGGTCATAGGATCACAACCAGCGTGGAGGCATGATGGAAAATGCCACTCCTCACATTTCTGGCTAAAAACCTGACAGTCGAGCTATCTATGAGAATTCCGTTTTACAGTCAATCTTAGACAACGTCAGCGTAGAAGTCTAGTAAAACTTCACCTTTTTTTTTTTTTAAAGATTTTATTTATTTGACAGAGAGAGCACAAGCCGGGGGAACAGCAAAGGGAGAAGGAGAAGCAGGCTTCCCGCCGCACAGAGAGCCCAACGGGGGCTCGATCCCAGGACCCTGGGATCATGACCCGAGCCGAAGGTAGATGCTTAACCATCTGAGCCACCCAGGCGCCCCAAGACTTTACCTTCTAAAACGGTTCTCATTTCTAAACACCAGAATCCTTCCTATTAGACTAGCATCAAAATGCATTTTCATCTGGGCTCCAGGTGCCCCCGCAGACAGAATGCGCAAAGGAAGCGCTAACAGAACCACCATCACTGAGGCGATTAATGCCCAAACTGTGACTTGAAATCACGTAATTTGTCCAAGAAGAGAAACCAATTAATTTTAAAAACAGACAATCTAACCTCAAACCATCCTTAAAAGCCTCTCTGCAGTTTTATGGTAACTCCACCCAATTATTATCTTTTCCTTTTTAGGTAACCCAGGGAAAAACCTCAAGCTGCCCTTTTCTGTTCTAAATGACGGGTGGTTTGAGGGAAATCTCTCAAAATGAAGTTTCTGTAAATCTTCCAATCTTAAGAAGTTATGATCTTTTCATTTAGGGTACCTTTGGCTTCAAGAGCTCCAGAAAGTTAGAGCATTCTGGAACAGTAATCATGATTCACCATCCTGGGGGACCTGGGGGAGTGCCTTCATAACGGGAAAGAAGTAAAGGAGACACTGCTGAAGAAGCAACCTGGCCCTCCTTCCGTGACAGAAACAGGTCGAGCTCCTTATTTTCATAAACAAATGTCAACTTTGCCGTCGACAAGTTTGTTACCAGGAGCAAAGAGTTCTCCCTTAATTGAAACCACAGAACATTTGCAGAGGCCCTTGCCAGCAAGCTCAGTTTTCAGTGCACGGATAACCAACTCTTGCTAAAGCATAGATAAGACAACTGAAATTTGAGAGAGCCAAGCAAGCTATCATCTTTTCCTCTGGGCCTCTAAACGCTATCCCTACACCAAGTTAAATCACAGTTAAGTGAGGCAGCTGGACAATATTAGCTTTGCTAAGGAATGCCTTTGCTGACTCAGGACTTCAGTCTCCCTTTCTGTTCAGTTATCATTTTAAGAAAAACTACGTAAAGTACATTTCCGTACAAATTTGCGTCTACAGCACGACTCTTGTCCTGAGTACACATTCATAATACGTGGGTAAGTTTAGCAAGCAGGCAAGAGTACATCCCTGTGATATGTATTAAGGGTACAAAAGTACACATACAAAAATAAGATATTTTACAATTTTACCCCCAACTGTTTACTATGGTTATTTTTGGATGGAGCATCAGAAGACATTTAATTTTCTTCATACTTTCTACATTTTCTAAATTTTCTGCAACAGATAGCTATATTTAGAGATGGAAAAAAATTTTGTTTTTAATCTGGAGAAAAACTTTAAGCTACAAAGCATCCAAAGAAATGAAAAGATTTGACATCAGAAAATTCTACTTTTGTAATAAACATTTTTTTATTCTATCCAATGGACAAAAACTAAAAGAAAAATGAAGATTGAGTACTTCCACATTTTTTGAATTTTAATAGCTACAGTAATTTTTACAAGTAAAAAGGGGAGATCTTCTGTGATTTCCCCCAAAATCACAATTAAATATATTGCCAGACAGTTATAGTGGTAAGTTTGAAAGGACTCATATGATCAAATCATCTCAGAATTTGGAGTCATGGAAGGGAGAATCTCATTTTTTTCCCTTGTAGAACTGATAGATAATAGGAATTAAAGGTATATACATATAGAACAGACAAGATTTAAGATAACCAAAAGGCATACAGCACGAAAACATGAGCAAGAAAATAAGGCCAAAGAACAACAAAAGTAGGGAAGTCAGAGCGGGGTACCAGTACAGGTACCAGGGAGGGCGAAACCCTGGTAGGGGCTGCCTGCTCAGCTCTATGCCCATGGGAAATACGGAACCAACTGGAGTCCTCCAAAAAGATGCCACCCTAAAGGAGGGAGCCCACGTGGTGAGACCAACTGCCATCATGTGGTCTCTCTGTCTGCTAAAGGTGGGTCCCCTCCAGCAGGTAACCAAGAGATGTGGCAGGACTGTGTCCCACTGCTCAGGGTTAAGTGAGAGGACTATTCCAGATGTTAAGACCTGACAGAAATTTCTCCCCTGGGGTCCACGGCAGGGAAAGCAGGGCACATGTATCCTGCACAAGGTTGATGGAGCATCGGTCTGAGCTCATCCTCCCAAAAAAGTGCACGGAGGACAGTTTTTTGCTGCCAGTGAGAGCAGCCATGCACTTGAACTCGATCAGGCCTTGGGAAAACTCAGAGATCTTCCAAGGGTACCAAGTGATGACTCAAGGCCTCTCCTGGAGCTGAAGGAAAGCCGTCTGGCAGGATGCTGTAAGCATCATTCAGTCCTTTATCTCTGTTCTGTGTTGGTATGAGGAACAAGCGTACTTAGCTGGTTTCCCTTCCGCTTATGTGGTTTCCGGATACATGGTTTCCTCTTTTAAAGTCTTTAACTGTCTTACTGTGTACCTTATGACGTAAGCAATCTCAATTCTTTTTGGAAGTAGGAGCGGAAATAGAACAGAAATCACAAATGGTGGGGAAAAAAAATTTTAAGAAAAATCAAATTATACTCTTTACCATTAATCCTAAAAGTAGACTTAAGGTGAAAGCAAGCATTAAGACTTTTTTTTCCTCAATAAAGCTGTTGGCGGGTGGATTACTGCTTCCCACCTCAACAATGGCCTGGGCACCAGCCCAGGAGGCAGTTCCAAGGTATTAAGGACTAACAGCAACCTGCCCTCTGAGCCCAGGTTCACAGCAAACAATGGAAATACTCATCAGTACAGACCACAAAAACACCCTCTTCGAAACCTAAGAATTAAAATTTGGAATGTTAATAATAGAAGGCAAATTCTGGTCTCATGATACATTTCCAAAGTTGGAGAGTGACCTTTTATAGTTTCTGTTTTGCTACTGTACACTTAAAAGTGTAAATATGCAACTAATTCTTAATCATGCATAAACAAAATTCATTTCATATTTAATTCTAAGCAAAAAAAAAAAAAAACACCACATAAAAACCAGCAGCAACAAAAAGTGTAAAACCACCTGAACCTACTCTGGCCGACCCCTCTTACAAGTCAGTCTTCCTGTGTCAAGGCACTTCCTGGTATCAACCCGCTTAACAGCAGCCCACAGCCACCCTTCCACCAAGCAGTTACCTGGTGCTGCGTACTGTGCTGGGGGCATTAGTAACTCAGCCTGTGACACTTCTATGCAGTGTGTGAGGTATTGTTACCCACATTTTACAGAGAAGGAGACTGAGGCGCGAGGCTAGGTAAATAATTTCCCAACATCATACAGCTAATAAATGTTGAAGCCAGAATGCAAATGGGGTCTGATTCTAAAGCCTCCATGGGCCAGCCACTGGATTCTCCATCTCGCACACTTATTTCCAGGTCATCACCCACATTTCCTTTGCAGTCCCTCCTCCATTGAGAAGGCTGAGAAAATAGCCATCCCAGAAAAGGAGAGCTGCCTTACACCCACTTCAGCCACTGTCACTCTGTCTGCCTGGCAGAAACCTGTCCATTGAGGACACCTCTTTAGAGTCTAAACTGGATTTAATTGAAGGTCAGAAGACTCCACTCCAAAGGCAGCCTCTGAAACCCTCATTCCCTTTCGGTCCCTTCACTACTGTAAACCTGGCCCGATCATTTTCCAGCAGTGGGCTGGCAACACACAGAAGAAAATCCCAACACAAAAGCAGCCTTCACACCTAGGCCCAACTTACAAAGCAATTGTTTTAATGCCATTAACAACTCTATTTTCAATAATCCTCAGGTTTTGGGTTTGCAAACCCAGGGTTGATATCAAATCAGGGCAGAATACACCTTTTTTTTTTTTTTTTTTTAAAGAGGGGGGTGGTGCTCCACGCAGGCAGGACTCCATCCCAGGGCCCCAGGATCATGACCTGAGCCAAAGGCAGACGCTTAACCTACTGAGCCACCCAGGCGCCCCTACACCTTCTTCTTATTAATCATCCACAAACCAAATTACTTGGTTACAGAACGAATACCACAGCTATACAGGTTTTAGACAGGACACTGAATTAAGGTAAGCAGATGGACAGCTTCACTACTTTTCAATCGTAAGTTTCTTGTTCTCCCAGTTCCGTCCACATGCACAACAGGTGGAGACACCGAGTACTCACATTCGTGTGTGGAAGCCAGGGCCCTCACGTTAAAAATGCTGTCCCCTGGGGGCGCCTGGGTGGCACAGTCGTTAAGCATCTGCCTTCCGCTCAGGGCGTGATCCCTGTGTTCTGGGATCGAGCCCCACATCAGGCTCCTCCGCTAGGGGCCTGCTTCTTCCTCTCCCACTCCCCCTGCTTGTGTTCCCTCTCTCGCTGGCTGTCTCTCTCTGTCAAATTAATACATAAAATCTTTAAAAAAAAAAAAAAGCTGTCCCTTGATTCTCCCAAGTACTACCTAGAACTGTGAAGTTATGGAACTAAGGAAAATACAGTTGCAGAAACCAAATACTTTATCAGGACAGGATTAACTGTTACTTCCTGAAACAAGAATGACCTCGGACCCAAGCCCCAAGGCACCATCTGTGCCCAGCCGTGTTGCAGGTACCTACCTACAATTTAACACACACGAAACCGCACTCGAATTTCCTTCCAAGAGCTGTTCTCTCCTCCTCCTCCTCTTTTTTAAACTGTAGTTCTGTAGCCTTACTACAAAATAATTGCTCAGTGCAGAAAAGCTCAAAAGTAGACAAAGGGCCAAGAAGAGTATGAAAAATCATTCAGCATCACTGTGTGTATATTCTTTCACACTTTCTTTTCTATACTACACAAACACATGGGATTATTTTGTTTGATTTTAAACAGGAGTGGCTTCATACCCAGAATACAATTTTATAACCTACTCTTGAATAATTTAAATATATTGTGATTCTCTCTTCATTTCAGTAAACGTATTTCAGCCACATCATTTTTTTGCGGCTAGAGAAGCAGATCACGGTATGGATAAATCAGTGAAATCAATTATGGTCCACAGTTCCTAAGGCAGGACACCAAAGATACTTGGAATTTCCAATTCATACATACATCTTTGAGCACATCTTTAAATCCCTTTGAAAAATTCTAGAGGAAATGCTACATTGCAGATTCCAGCCTCAAAATGCACAATCCCCTTGTTCCTTCACTACTTCCTGCTCTTCCATGTTTCCAGGAATCTGTTGTCTCTGCCTCAAAAACTGCTATTCATCCTTCAAGACTAAGTGAGGGAAAAGGTGCAGGAGTGTGTGGACGAGGACTTTCCTGATCCCCTTCATAAATGAGTGCAGGCCTTTGTCCTGTGTCCCCACAGCAGTTAGTCCAGGCACTCTGTAGGCCCTCATCATCAGTATTACCATTTCTTTCCCTCCCTAGAAGACAAATCCTGCCAGGATAGAATTATTAATCCATTTTCAATACAGAGCAGCTTAATGAATGGACAAAGGAAGTGAAACTAGTCGTGTGATGAAAACACAACCGTGTATAAACTTCTGCTGACAACCACAGCTATCCTTGGAATATTCTAACTTTCTGAGGGTATCAAGATCTGGAATCAGGACACAAAAAGCTAAACTCACATTCAGGATCACATAGTCCTCCAGTCACCTTAGGTTAACTCACAATGTGAAATGGGTTGTGCTCCAGAAGTTCATTTACAGGTTGATTATTCGGATTGTAGAAGGCAGTCAGTTAAGTTTTTGCCAAATTGAATTCTATCTGAGAAAGTATTGCTCTAAACTGTTTCAAGATAAGTATGGTTTACTGAGTTCAAGAATAAGAAAAGGAACTCTGAGATTTCCTCAGTAAGGTTGGTAAAAGAACAGTGTGCCTTCCCTGAAAGCACTCGGAAGAGGCCATTAACTACTACAACATCTTGCAACAAGATTCCTGTATTACAGCTAGTGTTTCTCAAACTTTCTTCCCACCGTTCCCTACAGACTGATGCTAATCTTTAATGGTGCCCAGGGCAAAGAAGGGAAACCCATCCACCTCTTTCCTCTGAGAAAGTAAAGAAAGAACAAAACGGTTCCCCATCTTCAGCCCAGGGGAGGTAAAAACCAAGACAAATAAAAGGTGTTGGATTAGCTTAGAGTTCTGGGCATAAGAAAGGACTAAAAAGCAAAGTATGCATGCTTTTTTCTTCTTTTTTTTTTTTATCAAACCATTAATTAAAAAGAAAATCCAAATGGTATCAAAATTCTCTGAGCAAGAACAGGTAAGTGTAGCCAAGAAATGTTTGAAACAGAAGAGGAACAAAGAGGAACTTGTCTACCGGATATTAAAAAATTATTCAACTTCCAATAATTTCAATGGGTGGTACTGGCAAAAGAACAGAGAGAAAGATCAGTGGAACAGAATAAGAAGTCCAAAAACATACCCAGGAATTTTGAGTATGATGAAGATGGCATTTCATATTGGTAGGGAAATGGGAGCTTATTCAACAGATGGTGCTGATACAATGTACTGTTTGCGGGGAAAAATGAGATTGAGATGATTTCGACCCCTTCTAGAATAAGAAAAAAAAATGTTGCTTTTAAAAATCTCTCCAGGGCAGTAACTCTCTGAGCTTGGGGCAGGGGAGGGAGGTAACCCTAAAATCAGAAAAGTAAAAACTAAACTACGTGAATTTCTATCACACTAAAAACAAAGAAAAAAATATGGAAATAATATAAGCTGTAGCTAGTAACAAAAGACACAAGGAACACAGGGGCTCTGATGATCTGGCATAATAAATCCCTCTGGAGGAATCAAGGTACCATTTTGAAGTGAAATTGCCAAGAATACAAATACTCTGTAGATGAGTCAAAACAAATTTCTATATGTACTTGCAGAACCCCAGCTACCCAGAACACTCAGGCAGTGGAAGCCTCAGACAGTTTCAGAGCTCCAGCACTGTAACCATCTCAGATGTAAATCTTTTCTCCATCTCTTTGTAAATTCATTATATCTATAAAGCTAAAGATACATCCACCTGTATGTCTAAATGCCTTCTTCAAACTTTTCCTGTGCAAAACCAGACCTGTTGACTCACCTCCTTCCCCATCTCAATAAATAATACAACCACTCACACCTGTCTTTCAAGGCAAGATCCTAAAAGGCACTGTTGATTCTTCTTTGCCTTACCACTCACCAGCATTCGGTCAGCACATCCTAACCTCCGCTCCAGCAGATCCCCTGGAATTCTGCACGTCTCTCCATGACCACTGCTACCACACCAGTCCCTGCCACCCCCACCTCCAGCCAGACCACACCTAAAATCTCCTTACTTCCCTACAATCCAATCTCCACACAATGGACAGAATTAACTTTTAGGACATAATGCCATCACCACCCTTTCCTGTCTGAACCCTCCAAAGGCTTTCTAATTCACCTAGGATAAAACTCCACGAGACCAGACGTTATCGGGCCTCGTCCACTTTCTTTTACCGGCCTTCTTTTATTCCCTTCCAAGTTGGTTGCTGTACTTACCAGCTCTTCCCTCTGCGCCCTTGCTCACCAATGATATTCACACAACCAGCTCCTCACCATCAGACTGCAGCCCAAATACCAAGTTCTCTAGACACCACCCCACCCTTTCCTTACCCTGTTTTATTTTCTCCATAGTACCCATCATTAACTCTGTGTGTCTTGCCTCCCACTAGAACAGAAGTGCCATGAGAACAAGCATCTTCACCATTGTGTCCTCAACAGTCTGGACCCAGAGGAGCCATGTATGTATTTGTTGCACAAAGGGATGAATCTTAAGTGTAACTGGGTATTTTTATGAACCAGGATCACTCCTATGAACTTAACAGCTATGGTGTCTGCTTAGGGCCTATGAAGAAGCTAGCCCCCGTCAGTCTCTGATAAGCTACACTCTGAGTTTTGTTTGCCAGTCTGTTGCTTGCATGCTATCAGCTGTCACTGCACTGCTAACAATCTTTGGTGGCCCCTCTCTCCACTTCAAGCATTTGGCAGATTGAGAAAGTAAAAGTGTAATGATGGGGCTGTTCCATCATTAAAATGCGCTAACTTTAGTGCAGACAGGCGTATCTCATTGATTTCCCAAAGGCTTTATAGCTCCTTTCTGGATCTCAGACAATTACTAGTCCCCAGACCTAAATTCTGACATTTTTAATATTTTAGCATAAAAGTACACCATACTGCCATCTTACTAAAAACGCTGGCATCTCCTTACACCCATAAAGCCAAACAGTAATTTTACTTAAAAAGAAAAAAAAAAAACTAAACTAAAAAACATTAAAGTTCTTAAGGTAAAGAATGAATTTGCCTTTCAGGGGAGAAGTAAAACTGAGCACACCCGGTGCCAAACTGGAGTTCTACCTAGCATTGTAAGATTCAAGCCGACTTTTATGCCAAACGGCGTGCAATTTCCATTTTAAGAGCTGAGTGTGGAGTTTCAGCCTCGGCTGCAAAGCACAGCAGAGCCATAATCATAAGTTACACACTGTAACCTCCATCCCAATTCAGGCCTTCCCCAGAAGTTCCTTAAGACTAAAACGGTCTTGTGCCATCTCCTGCAAACGGTCTAAACAGAGGCTTGCCGGGCTGACAAGCAGAGGATCTTAACGGGAAAGCTAAGTCCACCCCCCAAGCTTCAAGTAATGGGACTTCTTAAGATCAAAGAGATAAAAGAGCTGCAGGAAAGTTGACAGAGTGCCTGGATAGGATACACTGTTTCCACATAAGGGTTTTCCCTTTATCAGAAAGGCAGAGTTGTCACAAAGGAGGAAGAACTGGGGCCAGATGGCAAACTGTGTTTCTACTTTCCATTAAGTGTCTAAAAGAAAATAAACAATGAGATAAAAATCCTACATCCAAAAAAGATGAGGTAGGAGATTTGGAAAAGGAGACCAAGAGAGTAAGAGTGTCAAGCTTGGGCTCAGGGAAAAGATCATCTCCAAGTGTAAAAGAACAGGTCCAGTTTTGCATTACATTTTCTGAGTATTGCTGGTGTACCAGGACCCCTACTGGTTTTATACTGATTCTGAGTCCATGAAAATATATCTGTTTGGTGGGCAATCTAGTATTTGTCCAAACTACTTTGATAATTGTCTCCAAAGTTGTGATTTCACAGCCCTTGTCACCCAACAACAGTTATGCGGACTGGCTTTCAAAACCATTCTGTAAACAATTTATACAGCTCATCCCCAATTTCAGATGTAGCCATTTCTCTTGGCACAAAGAACAATCTGCATAAAATTCCAGGTAATTCGTGGGAGATCTGGGAGAAAATCTTCAGCTGGGGATTCCTAAATCACTAACACAGTCTAAATTTACATGAAGTGGCTACAGTCTAAGGTTTTCAGGCACTCGGGATCCTTCCCGGCAGAACCTATGCTCTGGACTTAAGATCCTCAAAGAAACACGCAGGAATGGGGAGTCAATGCACTGAAAGTGCTGACATTCTCTATTGCTCTTTTTCTTTTTCAATCCTGTACTTCTTCCCTTAGAGGAATAAAGATCCATATATGTTTTTCCCTTCATATCTAATGCCTGGACATTTAGACCAGGACTAAATTTAAAAGCCAAAGTTTCAAAGGTATTGGTTATAAATTAAGAACCAACAGCAGCAACCAGCTTGGCCTTGCTCAGCACTGACTGCTCTAAAAGTTCCTTCTCAGAGGACCTCCCTGAATTGGTTTGTTCTGTGGCTGGATGACTCCCAAATCTTGTCCACATGGTAAGCATTTCTGTACTTAACACGTATAAGGTTCCATTAAATCCCTTTATTGGTTCCACACCCTTCTCCTACCTCAAATTCACTCGAATACAAATCTGACATTCCAAAATCATCACGCCCTTCTAAAGGTTACTTTGGCTAATCCCTCTGTTAATCCTGAACATGATTCCAGCCACTTTTATGACTCATATGGCCAACTAGGACCCAGATACTGGACAACACACACACATCCCTAAACTGAGCTAGTTAACCCCAAATCTACCATGGGCCAAGAACTACTTTTCCCAAGATTCTCTTTCCATTAACTCAACAGACTGGTGGGGTCGAGTGTGTAGCGGGCAGCCCCTTTCATTTACAAGAATACCTCCACCAGTGATGTCTTCAAGTATGCTATGGAAAGGCTCTAACCAGATTAACTTACCTCGGCTCTAGCGCCTCAAGAGCAAAAGGTGCCTATTTCAGAGAATCAAACGATAACCATCACTATTACAGATATGGTGTGCTAAGAGTCTTCCCAACAACCTTATGAGGGAGATACGTTCAGTCAGACCCATTTAACAAAGAAGAAGGCTTGGACGTAGAAAGCTAAAGTGCCTTACACAAAGTCAGGCTGAGGACCACACCCACGGGAGCCAACCTAGTCCACCTGATCCCAAAGCCCATACTCTTGGACGTTGCATTCACCATCCCGCCTCTGACCTCTGCTTCCAGTGTCCGACATCCACAACCCAAGGGGCACCCCGATCCCACAGGAACCCCGGGAGCTTCGGGTCTGGAAAGCAAGCAAAGACTCAAGCCAAGGGAGTACCGGCAGGGCCGCCCACCGGGATGCTGGATACAGGAGTCGACGTCCTGGCAGCAGGGACTCACCTGTAGGCGGCCAGGGCGCGGGTCTGCAGGTATTTCTGGGCTGTCATGACTCCCACGAAGAGAAAGTTCCTGTCGCGCGGGCCGCCATCCGAGGCCGGGCCGTGAGGCCAGAGCTGCGCCCCGCGCGCATCGCCGCGCGCCCCGCCGGCCTGGGAAGCCGCCGCCGCCTGCCCTGGCCGGCAGCCCTCGGGGCTGGCGCGGCGCCGCGGGCCCACTCGCTTCAGCTCAGAGGCGCGGGGCAGGACGAGCCGCGAGGCCAGCACGAAGCCCAGCACGAGCCCGAGCAGCACGCTGAGCCAGGCGCGCCGACCGCGCGCGGCCATGCCCGTGCCGCTCCGCCCGCCGGGCCGCCGCCGCTGCCGCCGCCGCAGGCTCCGCGCGCCCTCAGCCCGCCGCCCCCGCCCGCGGAGGCCAGCCCGTCCTAGCGCCGCGAGGCCCGGCCCGGGCAGCGCCGCGGCCGCCGCGGGCCCGCCGCGCCCATCGCGGCCCCCGAGCCTCCCGTAGGCCCCACGCCGCCGCTTTGTTCCGCACGCCCACCCCCACCGCCGCGGCCTGCGCCTTTAAGAGGGGACCATGCCCGGCGCGCGCCGGCGGCGGCTCGAGCGCGAGGCTGCGGCGGCTCTTCCCGCTTGCGCACGGGGGCGCGGGGCCAGCGCGACGGCGACGGCTGTGGCAGCGGAGTCCGCACCCCCGTCCCGCCCTGCCCGCGTCTCTCCGCTGGCTCAGCTCCGCTCTCGCTGCGCCCGCCCCCGTCCTCTTCGTGGCCGGCGCCGCCGCTGCAGCTGCACATCCTCCGGCTTAGCTCGCCATTGCAACAGGAGCCCCTCACGTCACGCACGGCGCGTTATGAAGGGGCCCTGGCGGCGGCGGAGCCTGGCCCCTCTCGGGATCCGTCCGCGCCTCCGGATTGGCGCAAAAGTGAATGGGGGGAGGTTCACGTGGCCAAAGTTTGACAAAAAAAAAAAAAAAAAGCCTCCCGGCGCGCGCGTCGCCCGCCCCGCCCCGCCCCGCCAGCGCGGTCTGCGGCTGGGCTGCCCGGGCGGAGGGGGCGTGGGGCCGGACTCGGCGCCGGCGGGGCCCCGGACCGCGGCGCCCTGCAGCCCGTTATCCGCCCGGCGACCACGCCCCCGCCGGTCTGCGCTCGGACTCCTGGCGGCGGCGCCCAGCACCCGCCCCAGGGTGTCCCCTCTCGGGGACCATGCCCGCCAGGCGGCCCCGTCCTGCGAGATGCCCTGCTAGCGTCAATCTGAAGAGGGATTTTTGAAGAAGGGGCTTCTTGGTCCCCGAATTGTGCACGAAGCGCTCGTTCCTTCTGCTGAAACTGTCCTCAGATAAACCTCACTCCCCACGCCCTGCCCTCCAGCCAGGCGGACCTGACCGTCTACCTTCTCCGCGTCTTCCCGATTCACACTGTACCTTTGTTCCCGCCGTTATGTGGGCAGGAGCAAGCGCATATAGAATAAACAGTTCAGGAGCCGTTTGAGACGTGCATGCTTGCAGAGTGAACCGTGAATTCACTTACCTTGTTCCCTGCCCCTAGTTTCTAAGCTAAAAAAAAAAAAAAAAAAAAAAAAAAAAAAAAAAAAAAAAAAAAAAAAAAGCTGTATTTTATGTCCAAGCTCCTAACAGTGCTAGCATTTAACGGATGTTGGAGAAATGGAAGGTGATGTTAATACTCTGGATGGTAAACACTACTTTTATTTACATTCTTTGTAGGCAGATAGTCGGTTAGTACCCCTGACCTACCTGAATCTTTGTCAATATTTTTACATCATTCATCCATAAAAGTGCTGTGGATTTCTAAAGAGAGGTTTTGAATAATGGATCTCTAGGATGGAGTTTAAATTTTATACATTTCCTCTTAGAAAAAAAAAAAAACTCAGCTAAAGCTACAAAAACTGAGAAAGTGTCCATACAACAAATGTTTGTATAGAGTAAATATTAGTCTTGTTACTTAGTCGCCAATATGTTGGGGTTTTCTAATGAAACTCCTGGAGAGCAAAGTGTTTTCCTGGGCCTGACAGGTTCCCTTCATTTCATCAAATGAACCCAGGAATTAGGGACAGAAAGTAAGCATGCTTGGGGTAATCCTTTGCATCTTTCCTCATTGTTAACATGACCAAATGTTTGAAATATTACACAATTGAAAGTGGCAAGTTGTGGGAGATACAGACACGGTCTCTGCAATTGAATGGCGGTCACTGTTTTTTATTCTTTGGATATTACCACATTCTTTGGCACTTATTATTTATGTCAAAAATAGTTCATTACCCACCTTCCCCAGACTCCCTCCCTAAGAGGTGATCCACATCTAAAAATAAAATGCTCATTATGCAGTGAACACAGGACTCCAGCAGTAGTCTTGGGAAAAATACAGAACATATAACCATGAATTATAGGCTCGAAAACCATCCAAAGGGGTTTCCAGTAAGACCATAAGCCACAAATGCCAAGTAGTCACCAGATGCCCCCAAATTCAGCAACAGCCCCATAATTCACAATGATTTCCATAAAGCACAAATCTGGTAAGACACAGATGTTCAATTTGGTGACATACTTAATGAGTTCAATATTTTCTAACCTGCTTTAAACGTCTCTATATTTCCTCTTCTAGGGTGAAATCTGATGAAAAGTACATAAACAGGATGGGACTTAACGTTGTGAGGATTTGGAATGTTTTGTCCTCCTCAATTCCTTGGTTCCTAGCTGTCCCTGTGTCCCGAGATCAATATCCTCACTTGTCTCATCTGCAGACCCAATGGAAGCATCTCCTTCATGATTTAGAAGACTCCCTGTTCTCCGTAAAGCCTGAGTCTGAAGGTTTTGAAAAGCCTGGACCAGGACAACGTGACATAGGTGAAGTCCTCCCCGGAAAAGCAGGGGAATGCCAGTCTGGGGGATGGTGGGAGGACAGGAGAGCCAAGGTCCTGTAGAAGTCAGCCAGGGGCCTCAGGGGCCTCCATACCGGGGCAGGGATCACATCCCAAGTGTGGCCTGGGGATAGGGAGGGGACGCCCCGGCACAGCTGGAAGCAGCAGCTGAATGGTGAAGCTGAGGGAGTTCTCCTAGGGAAGGATGTAAAGGTGTCAGACCCACGGAGGGCCCCTGCTGAGGCCTGAATTGGAGGCAGAGCTGGCCTAGATGGGCATTTCATAGCCGGAGGCCAATGCCTGGAACCAAGGACTTCAGTGACAGCCAGAAGCCCAAAGGGCCAAAGCGGGTAGGTAAGTCCAGTATGGAGGCCTGCCTGCCTAGACACCAGCCCTATGGGCCCGTGCGCAGCCATTACCAGCAAGGATCTAGGGAGGATGGTGTGCCTCTAAGACTCCTGCACACGCATGCACCCTCCTCAAACCACCTCCGGACCAGGCAGCTCCCCACCCCTATGTCTCCCTCTCCCTAATTTATTTTTATTTATTTATTTTTTTAAAAAAAATTTTATTTATTTATTCGACAGAGATAGAGACAGCCAGCGAGAGAGGGAACACAAGCAGGGGGAGTGAGAGAGGAAGAAGCAGGCTCATAGCGGAGGAGCCTGATGTGGGGCTCGATCCCAGAACGCCGGGATCACGCCCTGAGCCGAAGGCAGACGCCCAAACGCTGTGCCACCCAGGAGCCCCCCTAATTTATTTTTAAAGGTGGAGAGAAGTCAGGTTGACCAGCTTTCATAGGCATTTAGCCTCAGTAAACTGAGGAAAGAACTATTTCTCAATTTCACTGCTGTAGGAGCCCTCTCTCTTAAGTTCAGGGACTCGTTGACCATTTTTCTCATTTAAAAAGGGAGTGGTGTTGGGACCCCCAGGTGGCTCAGTCGGTTTAACATCTGCCTTCGGCTCAGGTCCTGATCACAGGGTCTTGGGATCGAGCCCTGCGATGGGCTCCCTGCTTAGCGGGGAGTCTGCTTCTCCCTCTGCTTCTTTCCCCCCACCCCGCTGGTGCTCTCTCTCTCTCTCAAATAAATAAATAAAATCATTAAAAAGAAGAAAAAAAAAAGGAGTGGTGTTAACCACAATCAGAAAAACCTGTAAAGAGAAACCCCAGACTAGAGAGTTATTGAAAGATGAAGGCTGCTAAGGGCACACACCCCACCTGAGATGGGGGCCTGGCCTGGAGCAGGGACCGAGTGGGGCCTCCGGTCTTCCTTCTACGCGAGGAAGTCCCACCCAGACAAGCTATGTCCCGCCTCAGGGTCTCAGTGTTCTGGAGTCCAAATGGGTCTTTCCATGGATCACGTTAGAAGTTCCTTCTCAGTGATTCTACACCAACATTTAGCAATTTGTTCAAAAAACGCCACATTATCTGACTTCCTTTCTGCTTTCATGCAGTGTGATTCTCTGCGACATATCATTAAAATTCACCTCCACCTACGATCCTGGGCACTTTCTCACAAATTGCTACTCTGTCCCCACGCGCGTTACATTTTTTTTCTGTTGCTAATACATTGAACGCCTGTAACAGGTATAACATTTCATATAATTTGCAGCAATTTCTTGGAAACCTTTGGTAAATACCTCAATTGTTTGTTGGCAGCAAGCCTTGAGCAACTGACAGAGTTCCCTGTAAGGGCTTCTTTAAAGACGCAACTCCTGGACTCCTGCCGCAGACGGGGGCCCCGCAAAAAGTGGTAATCATTTTTTAAGACCTTTAGAAATACCTCTTTTGAGAAACAGCAAACGCAGCGGAGGGAGTTATAATCCGTCTTTTCAGAAGGTTCTGTTCATTGCCTGCGAAGAAGAAAATCTATAATGACCATTTTACTAAGATTGCCACTTAACCTCTATTAACCCAATAAAACTTTGCTTTATTATTAATGGCACTATTAAACGGGCATTTAAGGTCCTCATTAGCTAATTACTTTTGCTCAATATTTCCTTCTGTTTGCAGCATTTCCAGGCAGACGCAGGAAAGGGCAAGCGACTATGGCTTATGTTCTGGCTTCCAGACAGGAGTGGCTCGGACACTGGTTGTGCTAGAATGTTCTTCATGCTTCCTTGGTCTGCTTATCAGCTTTGTCCATTCTTTCTGTCAGTTACTGAGTCATTATGTGTGTGTTTGAGAGACAGAAGAAATTCAGCACGGCTCTGGGTGCTGGCCGGATGGGATGTAATCTTACTAACTAGAAAACATTGGCTGACGCCGGCACAGGCGCTATTGAGAAACCGCCTGAATGTTCTCTGGGAGATAAACTCACTGCAGAGGCCGGGGACAGTTTGCTTCTAGGCTAAGACTTAATCCTTGAATAGCAGAGAAGTTTGCCTTTCCCATCCGTTGCCAAGAAATGCCATTAATCTTTAGAGCGGTGCCAGAGTTTCCACAGCTGGAAAGTTTGCACAAAGACAAAGCTTCCAGTCCACAGGAGGGAGGGAGGGAGTCCCCCCCGCCCCCCCCCCACCATCAGAACCCATGCACTGGTCAGCCGGTCAGCAGCATGGCCACCTGAGGGCCACAGACAGTGGTCAGGCCTGGGTGCCTTGTGGAAATGCTCCAGATCGATGTGCTGGTCGGACTCTCTCTGTTTTTATTCACGGCCTAATGAAGCATAAAATTGCTTGGGGAGGGGGGGAATATTCAAGTTGCAGAAGAAGGTTTAAGCTCTGAATTGAGGAGCAGAAATTCAGATCCAAAAACACATAAAGGGCAGAGCAAGAATGGGAAAACATCAACGACATCAACCTGCTCAGAGGGCCCCATGTCACTGAGCTTTCACATGCGCTGTTGTCGTCCTAGGGTGCCCATGACGGGGTCATAAACCCTCCCATCACCCATCCAATGAGTTAGAAGGATGATTATCCAGACTTGCTATTAAGGTCTCTACAGGAGTTTAAAATAAAAATGGTATGACGATGCACTCTGTTGGAGAGTCTGGAGAAAGGGGCTTCCCAACAGTCTGGGAGCAGAGTCTTACAACCCACGTGGAGGGCAATTTGGGCAAAACTGCAAGTTATGAGTGCATTGAGTTTGAACCCAGCAATGCCACTTCTGAGAATTTGTCCTCCAGCCATAGCAGTACCAAATGACACTTGCACATGGTTATTCTCTGCCACAGTGTTTGTGACACTTTAAAGAGGAAACCCAAGTGTCCATTTCCTCTCGTGGGAAGAAATAATAATGGAGACATAAACAACAGGGCATCCACCAGAGAATGAAATCGGCTGCTGATGTAAAGCAAAGCAAGCAAGTGCCCCCTCCCTGCTGAGATGGAAGGGGGACAGAACAAAGAGCAGATGGAATAAGAATTTTGGTTGTGTTTTCGTAACAAAACACCAAAGGGTGCACAAGAAAGAAGAGATAAAATCTCCAGGTTTTGGGGGCTCCTGGGTGGCTCAGTCGGTTGAGCGTCCAACTCTTGATTTCAGCTCAGGTCACACTCTCCGGGTCCTGAGATCGAACCCTGCATTGGGCTCCGTGCTACACGGGAGTCTGCTTGGGTTTCTCTCCCCATTTCCCCCCTCCCCACTCGCGTGCTCGCTCTCTTGCTCTCTAAAATAAATAAGCAAATCTTTTTTAAAAATTAAAAACAAAGCAAAACAAAAACCTCCAGGTGTGGGGCTTGGTGGTTGAAAGTAAAAATGGGAGATTTCCCAGTGGAGACTTAAATATTCATTTGATTTTTTGTTAGGTGATTGTATTATCTATCGAACCGTCCAAGAAGAGCTACCAATTTCCCACCGGCTGAAGCCCCAAGATGATGTTAGCAGAGCACTGATGACTAAAGACCGTGGGTTCTCTCTGACACCTTATTTGGTGCAATTGCTCTTGTTTAATGGAAGTGGGAACTGGGACCCAGAGAGATGAAACCGGTTAGCCACCAACCAATTAGCCAACACCCCAGCCCAGAACGCCTCAGATTCTAAGAATCCCCCAGGTTTTGTCTCTCACCCCTTAGCTATCAGTTAAAATGAATATTTCAGAGGTCTAATCAAAATTTTACTATGTAGTTTCCTTAACACGTCATTACAAGTGTTCTACCAGCATGGAAATGTCATTAAGAGCCTTCCCAAGCCATCAAACTTCCCATACTTTTTTCAGAATCTATTTCTCCCCCCCCCTTTTTTAATCCTGGTTCCTCCTTGTACTATATTCCTGGCTCTTCCATGATCTTAGGGCCTCTTGCCATGTCTTTTTTGAGTTTGTGCCTTTAAGCACACAAAAGAAAGAATCAATCTTTCAAAATTTTCTTAGACAACACAGTATTAAACACGGTGAAGAGGGTCAGGGGCAGTACAAGAACATTGTGACAACGGCGCCCTCTTGTGGTATATAGCTATTTCTGTTAAGTGCGGATCTATAATCTTGGACTCAAAGAGAACAATGGTCAGATTTTTTATTTTATGGTTATTAATAACCTGTTTCTAATGACCTGACTTCACCAGAATTTTCCAAGGTGATACCCTGGTCTTGCACCTGTGGCTAACTAGTTGGTGAAACTGTAAAATGCGAGGAGTTGAACTAAAGGGCTGGTTAGAAGGGACCCCTTGCATCTTGAAGCTGAATGAGAAACACAGGAAGTGTGACCTGTGTCTGTTGTTTTAACAAGCGCCCCGTGAGATTCTGTTACACAGAGAGTTTTGAGACCATGGATCTCTGCTTTCATGTGGGAAATGGGTCGATTTCCCCCACCAGTGAAAACGACCAGCCAGTGTCAGCTGATTGCACGTGGCAGTAGACACTAAGGGAGAAATTTTAACCTCCTGCATCCGCCTGGGGTCACAGCTGCAGAGTCCATATTGGAGAGGTTCGTCTGCCAGCCCTCCAAGCAGAAGTTCGAGGTCCAAACGTTGTCTTCGCGACTCTCCTCCAAACGCCACCTTTAACACGTTTGCAGTCATATGAACTGTGGGTGACATGGTCATCTGCGTATAATGTTTGCCTTTGTTGTGTCCCCCCAAGAAAGGCCCCTCCATGCACACACACTTGAATTCAGAGGGCACTCTGAAAATGTGCCCTCCTGCCTGGCAAATGGAAGAGAAGACTCAAAGACAACATGCTTTATTATCACAGACTAGAAGTGGTCTTTTAAAAAATTATTTGACTTGTTTCCATCATGACAAGTGTACTCTTGAATCCCCATCTCGTATTTTGCTCCTCCCCCCGCCCCCACCTCCCCTCTGGTAACCATCAGTTTGTTCTCTAGTTAAGGGTCTGTTCCTTGGTTTGTCTCTTTCTGTCTCGTATTTCTCCTCTGCCCATTTGTTTTGTTTCTTAAATTCTACATATGAGTGAGATCATATGGTATTTGTCTTTCTCTAACTGACTTATTTCACTTTAATACTCTCTAGCTCCATCCACATTGTTGCAAATGACAAGACTTCATTCTTATTATTCAGCCATAAACGGCATATATATATATATCATATGTATGATATATGATATGATATATATCACATATATACATCACATCTTCTTTAGCCTTTCATCTATCAATGGGCACTTGGGCTGCTTCCATATCTTGGTTCTTGTAAATAATGCTGCTATAAATATTGGGGTGCATATATCCCTTTGAATTAGTGTTTTTGTATTCTTTGGGTTAATACTCAGTAGTGCAATTGCTGGATTGTAGGTTAGTTCTATTTTTAATTTTTTGAGGAACCCCTGTACTGTTTTCTAGAGTAGCTACACCAATTTGCGTTCCCACCGACTGTTGCAAAAGGGTGCCTATTTTTCCACATCCTCGCCAACTCTTGTTTCTTGTGTTTTTTATTTCAGCCATTCTGACAGGTGTGAGATGATATCTCATTGTAGTTTTGATTTGTATTTCCCTAGCGATGAGCGTTGTTGAGCATCTTTTCATGCCTTCTGCCCATTTTTGATTGGATTATTTGTTTTTTTGGGGTATTGAGTTGTATAAATTCTTTATACATTTTAGATACTAACCCTTTATCAGATACGTCATTTGCAAATATCTTCTCCCATTCTGTAGGTTGCCTTTTAGTTTTGTTGATGGTTTCCTTCACTGTGCAGAAATTTTTTATTTTGATGGAGTCCCAATAGTTTATTTTTGCTTTTGTTTCCCTTGGCTCAGGAAACATATCTAGAAAAATGTTGCTACAGCCAATGTCAGAGAGATTACTGCCTATGCTCTCTTGTAGGATTGTTATGGTTTCAGGTCTCATGTTTAGGTTTTTAACCCATTTTGAGCTCATTTTTGTGTACGGTGTGAGAGAGTGGTCCAGTTTCATTCCTTTGCATGTAGCTGATCGGTTTTCCCAACACCAATTGTTGAAGGGACTGTCTTTTTCCCATTTGATATTCCTCCTTTGTCGAAGATTAACTGGTCATATAATTGTGGGTTTATTTCTGGGTTCTCTGTTCTATTCTATAAATCTGTGTGTCTATTTTTATGCCAGATCATACGGTTTTCATTACTACCACTTTGTAATGTAACTTGAACTCTGGAGTTGTGATACCTCCAGTTTTGTTTTTCTTTTTCAAGATTGCTTTGGCTAGTCAAAGTCTTCTGTGGTTCCATGTAGAATCTACAACTGTTCAGTCCAGCTCTCTGAAAAATGCTGCTGGTATTTTGATAGGTATTGCATTAAATCTGTCAATTGCTTTGGGTAGTATGGACATTTTAACAATATTTCTTCTTCCAATCCATGTCTTTACATTTCTTTGTGTCATCTTGAATCTCTTTTGCCAGTGTTTTATAGTTTTCAGAGTACAGGTCTTTCACCTCTTTGGTTAAGTTTATTCCTAGAAATGTCATTGGTTTTGGTAAAATTGTAAATGGGAGTGTTTTCTTAATTTCACTTTCTGCTGCTTCATAATTAGCGTCTAGGAATGCAACAGATTTCTGCTCATTGGTTTTGTATACTGCAACCTTACTGAACTCATTTATCAGTTTTAATGGTATTTTGGTAGAGTCTAGGATTTTCTATATGTGTTATTATGTCACCTGTAAATAGTGAGAGTTTCACTTCTTCCTTACCAATTCGAATGCCTTTTATTTCTTTTTCTGTCTGATTGCTGTGGCTAGGACTCCCAGTACTATGTTGAATAAAAGTGTGAGAGTGGACATTCTTGTCTTGTTCCTGACCTTAGGGGAAAGGCTCTCAGTTTTTCACCATTGACTATGATGTTGGGTGTGGGCTTGTCATATATGGCCTTTATTTTGTTGAAGTATGTTTCGTCTAAACCTACTTTGTTGAGGGTTTTTAACATGAATGATGTTGTACTTTGTCCAATGCTTTTTCTGTACCTATGGACATGATCATATCATTTTTATCCTTTCTCTTACTGATGTGACGTATCACACTGAACATTTTGTGAATGTTAAACCACCCTAGCATTCTGGGAATAAATCCCACTTGATCGTCGTGTATGATTTTTTAATATATTGTTGGATTAGGTTTCCTAACATTTTGTTGAGGATTTTTGCATCTATATTCATGAGAGATATGGGCCTGTTGTTCTCTTGTGTGTGTGTGTGTGTCTTTATCTGGTTTTGGAATCAGGGTGATACTGGTCTCATAAAATGAATTTGGAAGTTTTCCTTCCTCTTGTATTCTTTGGAATAGTTTGAGGAGAATGGGTATTAACTCTTCTTGAAATGTTTGGTGGAATTTGCCTGTGAAGCTGTCTGGTCCTGGACTTACGTTTGTTGGGAGTGTTTTGATTACTGACTCAATTTCTGTGCTGGTGATTTCTGTCTGCTCAAATTTTCTATTTCTTCCTGCTTTAGTTTGGTAGTTTATACGTTTCTAGGAATTTATCCATTTCTTCTAAGTTGTCCGATTTGTTGGCATGTAGGTTTTCATAATATTCTGTTACTATTGTTTATATTTCTGTGGTGTTGGTTGTTATTTCTCCTTTTTCATTAGTAATTTTATTTGGGTCTTTTCTCTCTCTTTTTTTTAATGATTCTTGCTAGAGGTTTATCAATTTTGTTTACCTCTTCAAAGAACCAGCTCCTGGCTTCATCGATCTGCTTTATTGTTTAGTTCCTATATCATTTGTTTCTGCTCTCATCTTTATTCTTTCTTTCCTTTTGCTGGGTTTGGATTTTGTTTGTTCTTCTTTTTCTAGCTCCTTTAGGTGGAAGGTTAGGTTGTTTATTTGAGATCTTTCTTGCTTTTTTGAGGTTGGCCTGTATTCCTAGAAACTTCCCTCTTAGAACTACTTTTGCTGCATCCCAAAGATTTTGGAGCATTTCATTTTCATTTGTTTCCACATAATTGTTTATTTCTTATTTGATTTCCTGGTTGACCTGGTTGATTCATCATCTATTCATTTATTCATTATGTAGCTTGTTATTTCACCTCCATGCATTTGTGGTCTTTCCAGATTTTTTCTTGTGGGTGATTTCTCGTTTCATAGAGTTGTGGTCAGAAAAGATGCATGGTATGACTTCAACGTTTTTGAATTTGCTGGGGTTTGTTTTGTGGCCTAACATATGATCTATTCTGGAAAATGTTCAATGTTCACTTGAGAAGAATGTGTATTCTGTTGTTTTAGGATGGAATGTTCTAAATATGTCTGTTATATCTCTCTGGTCCAGTGTGTCATTCAAAGCCACTGTTCCCTTGTTTTCTGTTTGGATGATCTGTCCGTCAGTGTAAGCGGGGTGTTAATGTCCCCTACTATTGTTGAGTTACTACCAATTATTTCTTTTATGTTTGTCATTAATTGTTTTATGTATTTGGGTGCTCCCGTGTTAGGTGCATAAATATTTACAATTGTTAGGTCTTCTTGCTGGATTGTCCCCTTTACTATTATACAGTGTCCTTCTTTGTTTTTTGTTATAGTCTTCATTTTAAAGTCTAACTTGTCCAATATAAGGATTGCTACCCTGGCTTTCTTTTGGCATCCTTTTGCATAAGTGTGTCTCCATCCCCTCACTTTCAATCTGTAGGTGTCTTTTGGTCTGAAATGAGTCTCTTGTAGGCTAGAAATGGTCTTAAGTTTCAACTAGCCCTGCTGCCCGACAGAAAAGTTCAATCATTTCAGTGAAGCTGAAAATAATAGGGAAATTCTACTGACCTAGTTTAATTTGTTTTCTTCTCTACATGTTCTGGGTTTCCTGACATTTTCCAATAAATACGTTATTTGATTAAATGAGAAAAAACATCTATGCCATTGCAAAATCCATTTTATTTCTAAATATTTCGTAGTAATAGAGTCAAGTGCTTGGGTTAAAAGAGGGCAAACATCAGAGGCAAGTGTGAGAAGCTGTGTAACTTAGGCTCGGACAGGAGCTGCCCACGACACTTGCCTGGAACATACGCCAGGCCCAAACCACCCCTGTTTTTTTTTTTTTTTTTTAAAGATTTATTTATTTATTTATTTGACAGAGATAGAGACAGCCAGCGAGAGAGGGAACACAAGCAGGGGGAGTGGGAGAGGAAGAAGCAGGCTCATAGCAGAGGAGCCTGATGTGGGGCTCGATCCCAGAACGCCGGGATCACGCCCTGAGCCGAAGGCAGACGCTTAACCGCTGTGCCACCCAGGCGCCCCCAAACCACCCCTGTTTTACTCCTTTGTGAAATTTTGTGATGTCAAGAGAGCAAAGCTGACAGAAACTCAAAGATCCCACAGAGAGCTCTGACCCTGCACTGGAACCACCTGTCCTATCAGGGGCCAGTCAGGGGCCAGAAATCTTGCCTGTTATTTGAGCAAAAAGAAGTTTTGAACGCAGTTTTATTGAGGTCTATTGATATATGATAAACCGCACGTGTTCTAAATGTACGATCTGATAAGTTTTGATATATGCTGTTGTTTTTAAAGATCCTATTCATTTATTTGAGAGCGAGAGAGTGAGAGAGAGCATGAAAGCAGGGCAAGGGACCGAGGGAGAAGCAGACTCCCCATTGAGCAGGGAGGACTCGATCCGGGAACTCCAGGATCATGACTGAGCCGGAGGCGGCCACTTAACTGACTGAGCCACCCAGGTGCCTCGCATTTTGATATTTGTATTAAATACGTCACTGCTATAGTCTGAATGTTTGTGTCCCTGCCCAAACCAAACTCATATGCTGAAATCCTAATCTCCAAGATGATACAATTAGCAGGTGGGGCCTTTGGGAGGTGATTCGGTCATGAGGGTGGAGCCCCCCTTGAGTGGGATTATTGTCTTTATGATAGGGACCCCACAAAGCCCCCTAGCCTCCAAGTGAGGGCATGTGAAGACATATCAGGAGGGCTGAGATGGGGAGGTGGGCCCTCATCCAGCCATGCGGGCAGCTGGATCTCAGAATTCCAGCCTCCAGAACTGCGAGAAATAAATGTTTCTAAGCCACCCATTCCATGGTGTTTTGTTAATAGCAGCCCAAATGGACTAAGACAACTACAATCAAGACTTATCTATCACCCTCAAAAGTTACCCCCTCCCTGCCCCCAACCACGGACCTGCCCTCAGTCACCAGAGTGTGTGTATTTTCCGGAACTTTGTATGTACGGAATCATACAGCATGTACTTTTCTCATCTGGCTTTTTTCACACACACTAGTTATTCTAAAAATCCATCCTTGCTGCTGCACATACTAATAATTCATTCCATTTTGTTGCTGAGTAGCATTCCATTCCATGAACATACTACAGCTTATCCCTCCAACTGTTGATGGACATTTGCACTGATTGCGATTTGGGCTATTACACATACTTCCCGCGCCCGAATGCGGCGGCTCCTCCCCTTCCATTTATCTTCGATATCTGTAGTGCGGTGTCACGGCTC
>NW_024425230.1:7943848-8014006 GCF_017311325.1 Ursus maritimus | reverse complement strand
GCTGCCCGCTTCGTACCACGGCTCAGCGCTGGAGATGTTCATTTGTAGAGATCCAGATGCATCTTCCTGCGTCTCAGGCTGATTCCGTGGATGTTCAGGATGGTCTGGTACCTATCCAGCTCGACTCAGGGGACCGGCTGAAAAAGGGGTCCCCTACTCCTCCGCCATCTTAACTCCTTCCAATGGGATTATTTTCTTAATTTCTCTTTTCGCTACTTCATTATTAGTGTATAAAAATGCAACTGATTTCTGTATATTAATTTTGTATCCTGCAACCTTACTGAGTCATTTATCAGTTCTAGTAGTTTTTTTTTGGTGGAGTCCAGGGTTTTCTATATATGGTATCATGTCATCTGCAAATAGTGGAAGTTTTACTTCTCTCTTACCAATTTGGATGCCTTTTATTTCTTTTCCTGTCTGATTGCTGCAGCTAGGACTTCCAGTACTATGTTGAATAAAAGTGGTGAGAGTGGACCTGTCTTGTTCCTGACCTTAGAGGAAAAGCTCAGCTTTTCCCCATTAAGGATGATATTAGCTGTGGGTTTTTCATATATTGCCTTTATTATGTTCAGGTATGTTCCCTCTAAACCTACTTTGTTGAGAGTTTTTATCATGAATGGATGTTGTACTTTGTCAAATGCTTTTTCTGCATTCATTGAGATGATCATATGGTTTTTATCCTTTCTATTATCAATGTGATGTATCATATTGATTGATTTTTGACTATTGAACAACTTGTAGGAGTGCTGACAATGCTGATTCTGTCTTCAGCCCTCCATCTTGTTCATACCCACACAATGACCTCCCTTGGGGCTATGTCCTCCAGGTCCCTTAAAGATTAATGTATGCCCTGACCAAAAGGAGGGAAGGCTTGTTCTGATCTTGCTTAAAGTAGCACACAGAAGGCGCCACCTTAGATCACTACCCTTTGACCTCACCACCATGATCCCCTCCCTCTATAAAACTGGTGGATAAGGGTCCAGATGGGGGTGGAGCATAGCTATGTAGCATCTGGAACATCATCTACCAGGTCACCCCCTGTCAATGGGTTACCCTGAATAAAATTCTGTGCGAACAGTGTGGAGTGATTTACTTCAGTCTGCAGTATCAGAGGGTTCTCAGTCTTAAGGATCCTTTACTGTCCCCCCTCTACCTTCTAATAATTAGTGAGCTGGCAGACCAAAAATGAACCAAACATGGGTAAAGGGACTGGGCAGGAGGAGAAAGCTCAGCATCCATGAGAGAAATTCCAGGGTGGCCAACCACCTCTATGTGGGGACCGAGGTTTTTTGAGCATTTTGGACCAGTGTGAGTACAGGGATGCCTCCAAAACGCCCATGGGATTGTTTTATATCCTATCCAACATGGCGAGGAGAAGGAAACAGAGAAGGGAAAGTGAACGAACTATTGCAGCCACAGCTTGGCCACTGATCTATGCAGTAGGAGACACTACAAAAGGGAATTCCCAGTAAGGAGAGAATTGGAACAGACCAGAGAAGCATTGGCTTTAGAAAAGGATGTATGAGCTGCATGTTCCTCTGACATGGACAGTATAATGGAGGAGAGTCGGAAGAAAGGCAGGCAGGGGCAAGGGGCCCACCATCCTAAGAGGAAACTACCCATAAAAGGAAGAAGCCCCCATCCTGCTATTCTACACCACCCTGGAAGGAGGCCTCCACCCTTTCCCATGTGAACAACTACCCGATAGGTAGATGAGTGCATGGACAAAAACCTGATTGGGTTAATTAACCCATGAAGGGTTAATCAGATTAAAACAGCCCATCAGCAATCTCATAAAAACCCCTAGACTTAGAAACTCCAAGGGCAACCTTCTCGGGTCCCCTCCCTCTTTAGGAGCTTTGTACTATTGCTCGATAAATTTTGCTTTGCTGCCCACCACTCTTCGTCTGGTCTACCTCTTCATTCTTCAAAGCAGCGTGACCAAGAACACTGGGAAAAGAAATCCTGAAACAATTATGTCCAAAAGAATCTAACAGCAGGAGGAACACTTAGGAATTGCAGCATGTAAGATGCTAAAGATGCATGGATAATGGGCACAGACCACCATGCACTAAAGTGAGAACTACTATATCTCAAGAGAATTGGGACCCTAAAGCATGGGATCTCTAGGATAATGACTCCTCTGATGAGGAGGATATTATCATAGAAGAGGAAAATGGATTTATAGGCATGACCTTCAATTCAAAGACCCAGGCCACTCATGAGCCTGGGGATGGCCGAGAAAAAATTCCCACTCATCAGGAAATGACTATGAGGGAATATTTGACCGCTGAATTAATGGCGCTAACCAGCCTCTTTAAGCAAAAGGGCCAAGAAGGGTGGCAGCTTGGGTGTTACAATTGTGGAATACTGGAGGAGATTGCATAATATTAAATGCGTTTGAAATGTCAAAAATGGCCTCCATCGCTGCTTAACCTGCCTTGCGCCAAAGATATATGCTGCAGGCATGGGTGAGAATCGCAGGCACTTAGCTAATTTGATGGATTGGATAAACGCTAGCATTAAGATAACCTGGCATAACAAAGGAAATGTTCTCTTCCCCCTACCCCTGCCCCTATTACACTGGACCTCTATGGGAGAACTACAAGAAATTATATGTGAACTGGGAATAAAATATGCTATTTACGCCCAGCATTTTAGAGGCCCAAATGAAGAATTATTTTCCTCTGGTATGAAAGACTGTGTCTTGGGGCACCTGGGTGGCTCAGTCGTTAAGCGTCTGCCTTTGGCTCAGGGTGTGATCCCGGTGTTCTGGGATCGAGCCCCGCATCAGGCTCCTCTGCTATGAGCCTGCTTCTTCCTCTCCCACTCCCCCTGCTTGTGTTCCCTCTCTTACTGGCTGTCTCTCTCTGTCAAATAAATAAATAAAATCTTTAAAAAAAAAGAAAGAAAGACTGTGTCTTACAGTCAGCCCTGGGGGCATGGTATGGGACTTTAGTATCTGTCCTTGCACCTGTGGTTAAATCAACCCATAGCTACCGTAGCCGCTATGGTGGCTGATTTAAAGAAATTGAAAGAATTGTTTGAAGGGAAATAGGTTGAAAAACAGAGAAAAACAAAGGATCCTGCTGATGATAGAATAGCAGAAAGGGGGTCCAACAAGGTCTCTTGTAAACAATTGTGGCAAAATCTAGTATTATCTGGGATGCCAAGAGAAAATATAGACAAACGATGCAACCGGTTCTTGCTAAGCCTATTGAAGGCGTCACCCCAAGGGCATCTCCATAGTCCCACAACTCGTCATGGGATGGTAGACTGGAAAAATGGATATTGCCAGAGGACACGATATGTTATCATTATATAGATGATGTGATGTTAACTTGTAATGATTTATCCTCCCTGCCTCAAGCAGCAGCATCATTATAGGCATTCTTCAAGTCACGAGGATGGCAGGTAAGTACCAACAAGATCCAAGGCTGGGTCAATCAGTAAAGTTCTGGGGGTGTCATCTGAGCAGGTAAGACAAAAGTGATGCCAGAGGTGGTCATTGATAAAATACAAGCCTTCCCAATCCCTAAAATGGTAAAGGAATCACAGGCGTTTTTTGGTTTATTGGGTTACTGGAGACCTTTTATTCCCCATTTGCACAGATATTAAGACTTTTACATGTCTTGGTTTAGAAGGCAAGCAGATGGGATTGGGGTGCTGACCAAAAGGAAGCTTTCTTGGAGGGAAAGATGGTAGTTAAACAAGTAGAGGCCCTGGGGGTATTGATACCAGATGTGAGTTGTGAATTAGACATAAATTCATATCCAGAACGGTTTGACTGGGACTAGTGGCAATGACAAAATGGGAAACAAATCCCATTAGGATTCTGGTCTCAATTATGGAAGGGAACAGAAACCAGGTACAGGCCCATCAAGAAACAATTAGGAGCTGTGTATCTTGCATGGCAACAGACAGAGAGACTGACTGACTTGCCCGTGATGATATGAACCTCCCCGCCAGTAGGAGGATAGAAGCAGGAGATGTTCAGCAAACCTGAGAGTACCCGTGCCCAGGGAAGCACCTTACAGAAAAGGCATGCTTACCTACAGCAGAGGAGTGCTTACAACACGAACTGCACTTATTTCTAAGGCCAGTCATTTCACATTGACCCAGCCCAGCCTCCAGAAGTTGCTGACATGATGCCTGCCCCCTCCCCAAGTAAAGGAAGGAGTAGGCTTGCCTCCAGGGGATACGTGGTACACGGATGGCAGTTACTGGGGAAACCCCCTATTTGGCATCCCTCTGCTATCAGACTGAATTCTTGTAACTGGGGCCCAAGAGTGCAAGAGCTTCTGGCTCTGGGGGTCTAACAGACCAGGTTTGGCCGCCTGCTGCTGAGAAAGTCGAAGGCAGAGAGATGGTGCGAGAAGAAAGGAAGTTATTTCAGTGAGGCCAACAGTGGGAGGACAGAGGACCAGCATCTCAAAGACTGTCTCCCAAGTACTGAAAATACTTCTAGGTTCACAGAAGGAGAATGTGGAACAAGAGTTGGTGGGTATGTGCAAGAGGGAAGTGAAGATCAGATCATTGTCTTGGGGTCAATCATGCTGGGTCTTTCTGGCATCAGGGCAGTGACTGATGTTCCCATCATGGGATACTTTGCCCACCAGGTCTTTGAGTTAAAGATAGGCTGGAAAGAACTGAATCAGTTAGAAAGTACAGACTCAGGTCAAAATGGAGGTAGTTGACCTCCTCTTTCTTTCTGATGTACTTTGGTTCAAAGAAGGAACTAAACGAAGTAGTCAGTGGGCAAGATTGAGAGCAGTATGCATTGCCTTTGTCGGTAGAAGAGCCAATCAGGATGATATTATAAAGGGATTAACGAAACTAGAGAGCAAGTACAGAATACCAACTCAAATAGTGATCATGGGACACGTTTTACTGGCTATGATGTCCAAGAATGGGCAGAGGGCTGGGATATATTATTGACTTTCCACCTGTCATACAATCCTACTGCTACAGGTCTAATCAAAAGGATGGACAGACTAATAAAAAACACATTAAAGACGTTGTCACCAGACAGCTGTCTCAAAGATGGTCTCCACGACTAACAGAGGTAATTTGACTCCTTGATGTCACACCCACAGCAGGACACACATTGGCATCTGAACACCTAGGCAACCACAGCCCCACAGCTCAGGTGCAATGGGTATAGATACTGTCATGAGGTTTGAGGCCTATCTGGTGGGAAAAGGGACTCCTCTTGTGATTGTCATAAGGCCTTCCACCTGGTAAGACTTTAACTCATTGGAAATTGACTTGGAGTAGTACCCTTCCTCCCTTAGGTGGCTCAGTGTCCTAATCCCTGAGCTCACATCCAGTACTATTCTTAACCCCTTGTTCTACATTGATCAGGATACAACACCCTTGCAATTAACTGCTTCTGAACCTCTGACCCTTGGTACTGCGGTAGGATTGTTAGTATGGGTGCCAACTGAAATACCTACATACAATATGGAAGCACCTTCTGATGATGTTAATGGGGCAAAATATATGGTATCATCCCCAAGGGAAAATACCTAAGCCAAGGGTGATATTGACTCAGGGGGACCAAACTTCTACTGTGTAGTTCCTAAATGAAATTTTGCCATATTTATTGCCTGTAAAACATTTGTCTTTTGCCCCATCCTCGCACTGCTAATGTTCCTGTTGCATCAGGAAACGTCTTCCCGTCATGGGCCATCACTTATGTTGAAGTTCACAGTCGCTCCAACTGTTGGGTCTGCAGAGAGGACCTCTTTATAGGGTTGTTGAGGAACCATAGTTTTAAGTATTTTCTTTGTCTTATAGGTATATTAATATTGCCATTTGTAGCATAGGGATGCGAGTCCCCGCCTGATATCTGGCTCTATAATTGTCATGAAAGAATGGCATGTACATCAGGGAAATTCAAATCAAAACCACACTGAGATACCACCTTACGCCAGTTAGAATGGCAAAAATAGACAAGGCAAGAAACAACAATTGTTGGAGAGGATGTGGAGAAAGGGGATCCCTTGGACATTGTTGGTGGGAATGCAAGTTGGTACAGCCACTCTGGAAAACAGTGTGGCGGTCCCTTAAAAAGTTAAAAATTGAGCTACCCTATGACCCAGCCATTGCACTACTGGGTGTTTACCCCAAAGATACAGACGTAGTGAAGAGAAGGGCCACATGCACCCCAATGTTCATAGCAGCTTTGTCCACAATAGCTAAATCATGGAAGGAGCCAAGATGTCCTTCAACAGATGACTGGATTATGAAGTTGTGGTCCATATATACAATGGAATATTACTCAGCTATCAGAAAGAACGAATTCTCAACATTTGCTGCAACATGGACGGGACTGGAGGAGATAATGCTAAGTGAAATAAGTCAAGCAGAGAAAGACAATTATCATATGGTTTCTCTCATCTATGGAACATAAGAACTAGGATGATCGGTAGGGGAAGAAAGGGATAAAGAAAGGGGGGTAATCAGAAGGGGGAATGAAACATGAGAGACTATGGACTCTGAGAAACAAACTGAGGGCCTCAGAGGGGAGGGGGGTGGGGGAATGGGATAGGCTGGTGATGGGTAGTAAGGAGGGCATGTATTGCATGGTGCACTGGGTGTTATACGCAACTAATGAATCATCGAACTTTATATCGGAAACCGGGGATGTACTGTATGGTGACTAACATAATATAATAAAAATCATTTAAAAAGAAAAAAAAGAAATTTTTAAAAAGAAAAGAAAAGAAAAGAAAAGAAAGAATGGCATGTAAAGTTTTACAAGCCATAAAGATGGCGGGGGTAGAGTGCAGGAGTGCTAACAACACTAACTCCGTCTTTGGCCCTTCATCTTGTTCATGGCCACACAATAACCTCCCTTGGGGAACATGTTCCAGGCCCTGTGAAGGTTAATGTATGCCCTGACCAGAATGTGAGGAGGCTTGTTCTGATCGTCCCTAAGGTGGTACACTGAAGATATCACTTTAGATTAACTACCCTTTGATCTCAGCACCATAATCTCCCCACCCTATAAAAGCTGTGGTTAGGGTTGAGATGGAGCTGGCAGAGAATAGCTGTGTAGCCCCTGGACTGTCACCCACCTGATTCCCTGTATCAGTAAGTTACCCTGAATAAAATTCTGTGTAAATGGTATGAAGTGACTTATTTGGTTTTTCTGTCTCAAAGTACCTTCTTGGTCTGGTGGATATTTTACTGTCCCTCCCCCACTTAACAACAATCCTGGCATCCCTAGAATAAATCCCACTTGATTGTGGTGAATGATTTTTTAATGTATTGTTGGATTCTGTTTATTAATATTCGAGGATTTTTACGTGTATGTTCATAGACCTATGAACTATAGACCTATAGTTCTCTTTTTCTGTGGTGTCTTTATCTGGTTTTGGTATCAGGGTAATGCTGACCTCATAGAGTGAATTTGGAAGCTTTCCTTCCTATTCTATGTTTTAGAATAGTTTGAGAAGAATAGGTATTGACTCTTCTTTAAATGTTTGGTAGAATCCCCCTGGTCCTGGACTTTTGTTTGTTGAGAGTTCTTTGATCACGGATTCCATCTCATTGTGAGTAGTAGTCTGTTCAAATTTTCTATTTCCTCCTGATTCAGTTTTGGAAGATTGTATGTTTCTAGGAGCTTAGCCATTTCTTCTAGGTTATCCAATTTACTGGCATATAATTTTTCATAATATTCTTATAATCCCTTGTATTCCTGTGGTGTCGGTATCATTTCTCCTTCATTTCTGATTCTATCTATTTAGGTCTTCTTTTTTTCTTGATGAATCTGAAGGTTTATCAATTTTGTTTATCTTTTCAAAGAACCAACTCCTGGTTTCATTGATCTGTTCTATTGTTTTTTAGTCTCTATTTTATTTATTTCTGCTCTAAAATTTGTTTTTGCCTTCCTTCTACTAGCTTTGGGATTTGTTTTGTCTTCTTTTTCTAGCTCCTTTAAGTGTAAGGTTAGGCATTTTGAGATTTTTCTTGTTTCTTGAGAGAGGACTGTATTGCTATAAACTTCCATCTCAGAACAGCTTTTGCTGCATTCCAAAGATTTTGTATCATTGTGTTTTCATTAGTCTCCATCTATTTTTTTAATTTCTCCTTTGATTTCTTTCTTTTTTTAAAAGATTTTATTTATTTATTTGACAGAGAGAGAGACAGCCAGCAAGAGAGGGAACACAAGCAGGGGGAGTGGGAGAGGAAGAAACAGGCTTCCCAGCAGAGCAGGGAGCCCGATGCGGGGCTCCATCCCAGGACCCTTATATCACACCCTGAAGCGAAGACAGATGCTTAACGACTGAGCCACCCAGGTGCCCCTCTCCTTTGATTTCTTGACTGACTCATTCATTGTTTAGTAGCATGTTATTTAGCCTCCGTGTATTTGTGTTCTTTCCAGACTTTTTCTTGTGATTGATTTCTAATTCCATACTGTTGTGGCTGATTTCAAACTTTTTGAATTTGAGACTTGTCTTGTTGCCTAACATGTGATCTATCCTGCAGGGTGTTCCATATGCATTCGGAAAGAATGCGTATTCTGTTTTGGGACAGAATGTTCTGTAAGCATGTGTTAGGTCCATCTGGTCTAATGTGTCATTCAAAGCCACTGTTTCCTTATTAATTTACTGTCTGGATAGTCTATCCATTGATTTAATTGTGGTGTACAAGTCCCCTACTACTGATGTACTGCTGTCCATTTCTTCCTTTATGTCTGTTGATAGTTGTGTCACGTATTTAAAATGTTAAATGCCATCTTAGGTGCACAGATATTTACAACTGTTAGATTCTCTTGCTTGATTAGTCCCTTTATTATTATGTGATGTCCTTCTTTGCCTCTTGTCACTGTCTTTGCTTTAAAGTCTATTTTGTCCAATAAAAGTATTGCTACCTCAGCTTTCTTTTCACTTGCATTTGCATGGTAAATATTTTTCCATCCCTTCACTTTCAAGCTGCATGTGTCTTTAGGTTTAAGGTGAGTCTCTTGTAGATGGGTCATGCTTTTTAATCTATTTGGTGTATTTTGATTCAAGCATTTAGTTCATTTACATTTAAGGTAATTATTGATAGGTATGTACTTATTGCCATTTTGTTACTTGTTTTACAGATGTTTTTGTAGTTCTTTTTTCCTTTCTTATCTTGTTCTCTTCCCTTCTGGTTCAATGGCTCTCTTTAGTGTTATGCTTGGATTCTTTTTTCTTCATTTGTCGTGTATTATAGGTTTTGATTTATGGTTACCATTGGGCTCCTATATAACATCTTACGTGTAGAGCATCTATATTAAGTTGATGGTTGCTTAAGTTTGAACCCATTCTAAAAGCACTAAGTTTGGGGGCACCTGGGTAGCTCAGTTAAGCATCTGCCTTTGGCTCAGGTCATGATCCTGGGGTCCTGGCTCAGGTCATGATCAGGGACTCTGCTTCCCTCTCCCTTTGCCCTCCCCCCACCTCGCTCATGCTCTGTCTCTCTCTCAAATAAATAAATAAATAAAAATAAAAAAATAAAAGCACTAAATTTTGACTCCCCCCCAAGTTTTATGTATATGATGTCATACTTTACACCTTTTTATTTGTGAATCCCTTGACTGATTTTTGTAGATATCATTGACTCTACTACTTTTGTGGTTTAACCTCCATACTGGTTTTATAAATGATTCATCTCTTTTTATTATATGTTTGCATTTGCCTGTAAAATGCTTCCCTTTCATAATTTTCTTCCTCCTAATTATGCCCTTTTCTTCCCAAAGAATTCCTTTTAACATTTCTCATAAGGCTGGTTTATTGGTGATGAAATCTTTTACCCTTTGTCTGGGAAACTCTATTTCTCCTTCTATTCTGAATAGAACCTGGCTGGATAGGATATTCTTGATTGCAGGTTTCTTTTTCCTTTCATCACTTCGAATGTATCATGCCACTATCTTCCGGCCTGCAAAGTTTCTGCTGACAAAAATCAGTCTTATGGGGTTTCCCTTGTATGTAACTGTTTTCTTCCCTCTTGCTGCTTTTCAAAAATCTTTACCACTACTTTTTGTGCCTTTTTTTTTTTTTTTTTTTTTTAGTTTTTGCCGTTTTACTTACATTGTTTCTTGGTGTGAACCTCCTTGGGTTAATTGTGTTGGGGACTCTCTATGCTTCCTGGATCTGGATGCGTTTCCTTCTCCCACATTAGGGAAGTTTTTGGCTAATATTCCTTCAAATAAATTTTCTGCTCCCTTTTCTCTCTGTTTTCCTTTGAGATCCTTATTATGCAAATGTTATCATGCTGATGATGTTACTGAATTCCCTTAACCTATTCTCATTTTTAATTCTTTTTTCTTTTTGTGTTTCAACTTGGTTGCTTTCCTTTTATTTTTTTTTTTAAGATTTTATTTTTTTATTTGACAGAAAGAGAGATAGCCAGCAAGAGAGGGAACACAAGCAGGGGAAGCATGAGAGGAAGAAGCAGGCTCCCAGCAGAGGAGCCTGATGTGGGGCTTGATCCCAGGACCCTGGGATCACGCCCTGAGCCGAAGGCAGATGCTGAACGACTGAGCCAGCCAGGCACCCCATCAACTTGGTTGCTTTTCATTACTCTGTCTTCCAGATCGCTGATCCATTCTTCTGCACCCTCTAATCTGCTATTGATGCCCTCCAGTGTATTTTTTATTTTAGTTATTGAGTTCATCTCTGATTTGTTCTTTTTAAGATTTTCTGTCTCAGTTGACAATTCACTGATACCCTCCACTCTTTTCTCAAGCCCAGTGAGTATCTTGGTGAGCATTACTTTGAATTCTTTATTAGGCATATTGCTTATCCCCATTTCATTTAGCTCTTTTCCTATTGTTTTGTCTTGTTCTTTCACTTGGGACATAGTCCTCTGCCTCATTTTATCTGACTTTCTGTGTGTGTTTCTATGTATTAGAAAGGTCAACTGTGTCTCCTGATCTTGGAAGTAGTTGCCTATGAAGAAGAGGTTCTGTGGTGCCCTGTAGCACACTGCCCCTCTCTGGGGCTGTCACAGGCTTGTAGTCAGACTAGGTGCCTGCCCTCAGTCCATCTGTTATGGCTGAGGTCACAGCAACTGCAGGGCACTCTCCCTGGGCTGCCCACAGAGGTTTTTAATGGTGGGCAGAGCCAGCAGTCAGACCAGATGCCTACACCCCCACACTAGTCTGTCTATTGGAACTGCAGTCACACAGATCAGGGTGTTCTCCCTGTGCTGTCCGCAGATAGATATTTGTTATAGACAGGGATGGTAGTCAGACCAGATGTCTGTCCCCAGTCCATCTGCCAGGGCTGCAGTACTGATGGGCAGGGCACCTCTCTGTGCTGTTGGTCCCTTATGGGGTTGCTCGTAGGGTGTTTTGGGGCAAGAACTGCTTTGGAGGAATGCCTGTCAAGTGGGGCAGGCTGTATGGGATGGATCCACCCATACAAGAGTGGGGGCAGAGTGCACGGTGCTAGCAAGATAGGTGCAGTTTTCTGAGTGGTTCCTGTAATTGTCCAGCTGTCTAGACCTGGGGAGGTTAGAGGGAGAGAAATGGCACTCACTCTAGCACTTTTGTTCTTGAAGAAGTCCTGTAGATCCCTGCCCCTTCACTGCACATTCTGAGATTAGTAAATAAGTCTCCCATATGTATATCACAGGTACTTTTCAAGCTGCTGCTTCTATGCTGTCTCAACTGGGTTATTTATTATGCTGGCTCTTTAAGGGTGGGGACTCTCTGAGCTAGACCTGCTGATTTTTAAAGTGTCCAGAGTTAAGCACCCCTGATTGTGAAAACTCACAAAGTTAAGCCCTACTAGATTTCAAAGCCAAATGTTACGGGGATTCAACTTTCCAGTGTGGGTACCCCATGCCTGGGGTACCTGGTATAGGATCTAATCTTCTCACTTCTCCATGCTTCTGGTATCCCTCTGTCTGTGATTAATCTTGCCAGGGGTCTGGCTCTCAGCTGCATTTCTGCCCCCCTACCCTTTTTGTTGTGGCCTCCCCTCTACAATTAACTGTGGAAAGTCTGTTCTGCTAGTCTTCCAGGTCATTTTCAGAGTTATTTGTACATATATAGCTATTATCTCAGGGTATCCATGGGATGGAGATATATATTTATCTCCATATATATATATCTCATATATGTAAAATCTTCCATGTCTCTACCTAACTTTTTCAATATATAAAATACAGTTATAATAACCATTTTAATGTTCTTCCCTGTTAGTCCTAACATCTCTGTCAATTATGGGTCAGTTTCAACGGTTTTTTCCTCATTATGGGTCATGTTTCCCTGTCTCTTCGCATGCCTGGTAATCTTTGGATGACAGAGATCTGAAATTTGCCTCATTGGGTATTGAATATTTTTGTATTCCTGTAAATCTTTAGTTTTGGCCTGGGAAGCAGTTAAGTGCCTTGGAAGCAATTTGATCCTTTTGGGTCTTGCTTTTATGGTTTGTTAGGCAGGTCTAGGGCAGTGCTCAGCCCAGACTAATTATTTTCTGTCACTGAGGCAAGACTTTCCTGAGTACTTTATCCAATGTCCTATTAATTATTACATTTTCCACTCTGGCTGGTAGGAACAGGCGCTTTTCCTGGCCTTCTGTTAATATTTGAGGGGGATCCTTTGCAGATTTTAAGAGTTCTGTCTATAGTAATCTTTTTTCTGGTACTCTGTCTTGCAAACTCCAGTCACCTGCCCCCCCCCCCCAACGTCAGTTCAGTCTATTCAACTCTGGGAGTCACCTCGGTCCCACTTGGCTCACTGTTCTTTTTTTTCTTTTAAAGATTCTATTTTAAGTAATCTCTTCACCCAATGCGAAGCTCAAACTTACAACCCCGAGATCAAAAGTTGCACGATCTGCTGACTGAGCTAGCCGGGTACCTCTTGGGCTTGCTCTTCTATATTGTATCTCAGAAACTCTCTGAACGCAGTAGCTGGAGCAGCCATATGATCGTTTGCATGATCTCATGTATCTAGGATCACTGTCTTTCATTACCTGATGACTAGTCTGTTGACACTATTATCTATTTGATTTGGTTGTTTCAGGTGAGTGGGTAAAAGTAGACACTGCTATCCCATCTGGACTGGAAGTAGAAATCCAAAAAGAGAGAACTTAATATAAAGAATTGTACACTGGGCACAAAGTTGTTAACTTGTTAACCAAAGGGTGAGGGCAAACACTAAGATATCGTGGAAGTGGCAGCTATGGAAGCAGCTACTATTCCTAGGACCGAGGGAACAATGGGAAGAGGTTGGGATTCTTAAGACTTAGAATCTTAGCGGTGGGGCCTCACAGAGCTGAAACGCAGACAAAACTCAGGGAAAACTGAATCCCATGAGCTGCTGCTATAGGAAGGAACTGCCTCTGTTGGAATGAAGAAGCATGGCTGGGGTAATGCTCATAGGAGAAAGAGGCAGGTAGGAGAGAAAAATCCCTTCGCACACACCCCCACTGCCACTTCAGCCTTGCATCCTCCTTCTAGCACCCCCCCCGCCGCCATCGGCAGTGACTGACAAGGAGCTGCTGGGTAAGCAGAGATGTGTTTTGCCAAGTCCCGATCCACATATCACAACCACCACCCACAGCAGAGTGGGACTAAAGCTAAAAGAGAATTAATAACCAGCAAGCCAACCAAGGCAATAGTGAACAGACCTCTCAATTAGGTGGAGAACGCCAACGCTTCTGCATACTTGTTTGTTTCCAGAGTATGAATCAGCCCTTAATGTTAACAAACGGCACTGCAGGCATTATCAGAATATGTAATCAAATTATCCACAAGCCATGGCTGGCAAAAGCTTGGCTAGATTTACTGCAAAGATATATCACGGCCTGATTATAACTGTAAGAAGTTGGCAACAACCTAGATATCCAATAATAGGGAAATGGTTAAATTATGGTATAGACAAACAATGGGATACTGTAATATTATTTTGTAGGATATATTATGTGGTGATGTTTTTACAGTCATGTAAAAACATGAATTTGCTCACATTTTACCTCTTTTGTTGTTCTTCATTCCATCCTGCTGCTTCAACTCCCAACCAGGTGTATTGAAGAACGACTCTTAGAATTTCCCTTGGTACAGGTCTGCTGATTGTAAACTTCCCCAATTTTTGTCTAAAAATGTCTTTATTTTGCCTTAATCGTTAAAAAATAGTTTTCCTGGGTAGAGAATTCTGGGATGGCATTAATTTCCTTTCAAGTCACTGTAGATATCATTCCAATGTCTCCTGGTTTCCAGTAGTTTTTCTGACAGAAGCCAGCTATCAGTCTAACTGCTCATCAAGGATAAGCTCCTATAAGGATGTCTTTTTCCTATGGCTGATTTTTAAGTTCTTTCTTTGTCTTTGGTTTTCAGTAGTTTTACATATTATGTCTACGTGTCTTCTTTGTATTGATTCTATTTGGGATCTGTTGGGTTTTTGAGTCTGTGGATTGATGTCTTTTATCAGGTCTGGAAAAAATGTCTACCATTATTCCTTCGAATAACACTTCTGATTTTTTTTCTCTCCTCTTCTACTGTGATGACAATTCCAAATATGTTAGATCTTCTCTCTATATCTACTATGTATCAACTACAATCTTTACCTTGTTTTCTGTATTATTCGGCAATTTTATTTCTCTTTGCTTCATTCCAGATTGTTTATTTTGACCTATCTTTCAAATAATTCTTTTAGTTTTGACTAATTAGCTATAAACCTGTCCATGAACTATTATTTTCAGCTACCAACTTGTTTTCACCCTAAAATTTACTTCTTTTATTTATTTATTTTTTATTTTAATCCTATGTCATTTTACTTCCTTGGCAAACATTTCAATCTTGCTTTTTTTTTTTTTATCTCCTTGTACAAGAGAAACATCTCTGTTTACGACATGTTTCATGGTTGTTACACTGGGAGTTTTAATGTCTTGGGTCCCTGAGAGTCCAATGCTCGTTGTTTTTCCAGTTCTCCCTTATATGGTCTTGTCCCCTCATGTGTCTAATTATCTTTGATTATGTGCTGGAAAGTACTTAAAAAATTATGTGTGGAAATAATTTGAAGTGTAGGATGGGCTTACCCTCCCTCAAAGAAGATTGTGATTGTTTCTGTCAGGCATCTGGGAACAGTTACAGTCCACAACTCCCTTCATTCTGGTGCCAGGCTGAGATTTCTCTGAGCCACCAAGATGACAGGAAGCCAGGTTGCAAACTCTGCTCAGGCCTTTAAGTCAGGGTAAGGGACTTCCAAGGTTCTCACCCTTGGCAGGCCCCAGATTCAGACAGTGTTTTCTAGTCTTGAGAGGCCAGAAAAGAATGCAGCTCAACCTCTCAGATATCTCTTATAGGCTGACAAATGGCCCAGGACAAAAATGGGTATCATTCTCTTGGTACACCTTTCTGTGTTACCACACCTTATGCCCAGATCTTGGCCTAATAATTGCATGATTAAAAAAAAAAGTTAAACTTATCTTGTACAGTTTTTTTTTTTAATTTCTTTTAGAAGGAAGCTTGGCCCGAATCATCCAGTCTACCATTGCAAGAATACATTTGAGAAAAGGGAGAGGGTGCCATTGGAAGGGGCTAGTTGAAGCTCTCTATTCTCTACTTGAGGGTCACAGTAGCCAATGCCAATTGTAAGGCATGTACAATGTAATTTTTTTTTTTTAATTCAAGTGGCTCTGCCACTTATTAGCAAGTCACTTTGCTTTTCTGAGTCTCAGTTTCTTCATGGATCAAATGATAGGAATAATCTATATAGCACAGGGTTAGAGCAAACGATGGATGTGAAATGGCTTTGTGACAAAGCAAATATTATCATTATTATTTCGGCATTTTCCAAATGTAATTTTGCTTTTTACTAATAAGAGTCAAGCTCTAGAAGTTTGTAAGTGGCTGAAATATATTTTTCAAATAAATAAAATGATTACTGATAATAGTCAAGCTCTTGAAGTTTGCGAATGGGTTAGAACTATGTTTAAAATAGTTTGGGATTCTTGGCTATTTGGATGTGATCAGCTTCTAAACATTTATTGAGCCGTACATCCACAGTGTGCATCTTTATGTATATGATTTCATATTTCAATAAAATGTTTAAAAACCAAAAATTTATATCGTATTTGAATGAGTAATGTATGCATATGGGATAACATTTAAAAGGTAGAAAGGGCTAAAAATAGTTTTTCTTTTTATCCTGACCTGCAGCCTTTCAGTTTCAGTCCTCAGCAGCCACCACTGTTGGTTTCTTCTGTATTGTTCCAGGGATTACACGATGCATGTCAAAGCACAGGTGTGTATACAGGTGTGTGTACCTACGTGATCTGCCTTTTTATACTCAATGTCAGCATCCTCTACATGTTGTTCTGCAACCCACTTTTTTCACTTAATATAAATCATTCCTCAGCCCTACTTACAGACCCATTTACAGTTACAGCTACTTAGTATTCTGTTGTATGGATGTTCCATAATTTGTGTACTAATATTAGATACACCACTCTTTTGTACTATGTACCCAAGAACATTATTTACACACTGTTTGTGTGAATGTATTTTAGGGCACATTTCTAGAAGAGGAAATGCTGATTTAAAGAGTATGTCCAGGGGTGCCTGGGTGGCTCAGTTGGTGAAGCGTCCAACTCCTGATATTGGCTCAGGTCATGATCTCATGGGTTATAAGATTGAGTCCTGTGTGGGGCTCCGTGCTCAGTGGGGAGTCTGCTTGAGATTCTCTCCCTCTGCCCCTCCCCCCACTTGTGCTCTCTCATTCACTCTCTCTCTAAAATAAAAAAATCTTTAAAAAAAATAGTGTGTCCATTTAAAATTCTGATATATCCAGATTGCTTTCTGTAGAGGTTGTACTGAAATACACCCCCATCAGCAATGTATGAGATTTGAGAGTGTCTGGTTCCCCATAGCCTTGCCAATATATATAAAGCTTCTTTAAGTTATTTTCTTTCCATTTGCCAGTTTGATAGGAGGAAAAAAAGGAAAACAAAGATATCTCCTTGTATTCCTTTTATATGGGTGACATCTTTTCATATGTTTAGAAACAATTCTAATTTTCTATGAAGCTTACCATTTGTGTTCTTAGTGCATTTTTCTATTGATCTGTTAGCTTTCTTTTTATTGGTTTGTGGTTTGCAAATATTCTTTGCTAATTTGTCCTTTCACTTTGTGGTTGTTTTAGTCACAGAAATGTTTTATTCTTATGTGGCCATATTTAGTAATGTCGCCCTTAGACATGAAGATTTTATAGTATAAAGATGTTGATTTTCACAAAATTACTTTAAAAAGATGAATACAAACCCAATAAAAATACCAGTGAGTCTTTCTTCTTCCTTCCTCCTTTCTTCTTTCCTCCTTCCTTCTTTTGCTTTCTTTCTCTTTTCTTTTCTTCCTCCCTCCCTCCCTTCCTTCCTTCCTTTGAAAGTAGACAAGCTGTTTCTAAAATTTGCATGGAAAAACTAAAAACACCTAAATAATCGGAAAAAAACTCCAAAAAGATTAATGAGGGGTGACTGTGCCCATTACACATTTTAAACTATTACAAAGCTACATTAATTAAATCTGTAATAAAGTACCCCAAACTGGGTGACTTAAAACAAGAGAAATTTATTCTCTCTCGGTTCTAGAGGCAAGAAGTCTGAAATCAAGGTGTCAGCAGGCCATGCTCCCTCTGAGACTCTGGACTGAATCCTTTCTTGTCTCCTCCCACCTTCTGGTGGTGGCTGTCAATCATTGGTGTTCCTTAGCCTGTAGCTACATGGTTCCAAACTCCACCCCTGTCATCACGTGGCACTCTATCTGTGTGTCTGTGTGTGTATCCAAATTTCCCTCTTATGAAGACACCTGTCTATTGGGTTAGGGACCCACCCTACTCCAGTATGATCTCATCTTAACCAATTACATCCGCAATGATCCTATGTAAAAATAAGGTCATATTCTGAAGTACTGGGGGTTATAACTCTAACATATCTTTTGGTGCAGTGGAAGGAAATGGACACAATTCAACCTATAATTTGAATGTATAGATGTCCACAGAACAGAATGGAGACCAAAATAAACCTAAAGACATTTGGGGATTTGGTATATTATAAAAATGAAGGGAAGGTGGAACAACTGTAGAGCAATTTGGAAGAAAGAAAAGTTGGATCGCATTCTTCCTCTTTATACCAAAGTAAATTCCAAATAACAAACCTTTGATCAAAGGTTTAAAAGAAGTGCTGGTAGAATGAGGGAATCTTAGAGTAGAAAAAGCCTTTCTAAACATGACCTAAAACCCAGAATCTGCAAATTTACTTGTAAAAATAGAAATTAAAATCGGTATATTGTCCCTACTGTGAAAGCTCTTCCACTCACTACTGGTTTCTGGGGTGAGTGGTGAAGGCATACAGTTACGGCTGCTCTGTCGGGGACTCTGGGTGACCCTGGGCATGCTCATGGGTGCTGCAGGTGAGCAATGCTGAGGTGAAGGCAGTGGAAGACTGACAATCTCAGATACAAAAGGAGAAGCTCTCCATCACTCGGCTGGGTACTGTAGATTCCGAGACTGAATTTGACCAGTGGCCCATATCGACTTAGGCCGAGGCTGGCAGATTTCCTCTGCTCATACCTCCATTCTCCGCTCCCCTGCCTGTGGGAGGGTCTAATCCATCACAGGCCTCTGAGCCAGGTGCTTCTCAACACAAAAAACTCCGGGTAGCTACCACCTAGCAACAACAGATGAAGCCTACTGGCCATCCTGGGATTGACCTATTATAAATACTGCCCGCACTGAATTATGCATTAATGTGATACCCTTAACTTTTCCTGTTTGTCCTTATAAGAAAGACCAGCATTCCTGGTTTGTTTTTGAAAATCACATTTGAATTTACTATACACCTGTCCTTAGGCACATTTATTATGTCTTCTAGCATTTGTTTCTCTTCTGTTAAAGTCCTTTGTCCGAAATTTGTCTCACACTTTAGTGCCAGGATAAACTCTCTCTCCGCAAATGTCTGGCATCTTTCTTTTTTCTAATAATGAGAAGCAAACAACTTGTAGTTCCCTGTTTGCCTTGGCTACTGAGCAACCCAGAACAAGTTTAAATGCTCAATAACAGGAACTATATGAGGTCTTTTTCCTTCTTTCTTTGTCCTCATTTTATAAGGCTCTTTTACCAGCCTCACTGTCCACAGTACCCTTTACTGTAAACCACCTTGGAGCCAGAGCATTTGCAGCACATAGTACAGGCGTCACCATCTGGGTCCCCTGCCAAGGCATCATGGGGCAGCCCCTTACCCCTATGCAAGGCTCCAGCTCTCTACTCTCCCTTGCTGCCTCAAGCCTGGTGGTGTCAATGACCTCTGGAGTGTTGCCAGCCCTGGGCCACCAAACCTTCCCTTCTTCATCTCCCTAAACCCTGCCCATGCTTTTGTATGCAGTCCCTTTATTAGGGTCTTCTTGATTACCCAGTTCATGCAGGCCATCTGTTTCTAGCCAAGACCCTGTCTGCTACCTACAGTGAATGTCCTGGGAGTGGGTCTGAGAAACAGACCCTCAAAATGGGACTGGGGACAATGCTGCATTGCTCACATATTTAAGGAGTGAGCAATGGGACACTGGTAAGCCATGGCATATAGTGGCACCTCAGGCATTCAAGGTGTCACTGGTGAGGTCATAGGAGAGGAGAGCAAAGCAATAGGAGATCCAAGGGCTGAGAAAGAGTCCCTGTGGCAAAAAAAGGGACTGGAAAGACAGTGAGGTCACCTGGCCACTTTTTTTTTTTTTTAAGATTTTATTTATTTATTTAACAGAGAAAGAGACAGCCAGTGAGAGAGGGAACACAAGCAGGGGGAGTGGGAGAGGAAGAAGCAGGCTCCCAGTGGAGCATGGAGCCGGATGTGGGGCTCGATCCCAGGACCCCGGGATCACACCCTGAGCCGAAGGCAGACGCTTGATGACTGAGCCACCCAGGTGCCCCCTGGCCACTTCTGATGGCCCCTGAGTATATAGGGAGGACAGGGAGAAGGACAAACTAAAGGTAGCTATTTATGGTCAATGCAGAACCCAAGTGGGAAATCAGAAAGCCCTGATGGAATTCCTGCATTGTCTGTGGTTGCGGGAGAGATTGGCTGGGGCCTGACTGCAAGGGTTGCAGAGCTGCATTGCCAGTTAAATGCTCAGCCCTGTCTGGTCTCTCACACTAAGGGCACTGATGGGAAAGAGTGCACCCTGAGCTATGTGTTGACACAGAGGAGACTGAAAACTTTGACCTCTAAATCCCTTTGCCTCAGCCCCAGCCAGTCTCCCCCTACAGGAACATCTTTCCATGAACACACCTGGGGCAGCTGCCTCTCCTGCTAATGCTGATTACAACCTCAGGACTCACCCCTTCCCCTCCTTAGGGCCTCCAGGCCACAGGAAAAGTTTGATCCCAGCATATCCCAGATGGAAGTTACCAGGCCTGCCATGGGAGGGCAGAGCTATACACTGAAATGCGTGGCAGGACCTCATCCATCTGTCCTGGCAGGAGTCTGGGAAGAATCAAAATAATGGACTCCAACGGTGTCAGACAATGAATTATAAAAGGATCGCTGGAGCCAAACTTCTCAAAATGGAATCCAGGGTTTAATGTGTTGGCTGGAGCCCTCTGGAATGGTGTTCAAATCTGCTAGACTCCTTACCTGATGCCTGTGGTCAAAGTGGCTTAGATTCAGCACCCCCAGATGCTGGCCTGAATGGACTGTTTAAGGATCCCTGCAGCTCATACAGGTCAGCCTCTTCCGGCAAGAAGGGTGGAGAGTGGGTATGGAGAGGTAAACAGAAATTACCCAGCACTCTCACGATCGCTATCCTTGTTAGTGATAAACACTGATGCCTCCTCATGACCGCCATCTTTAATGTGTTGATGAAGGGGTGTCCGCAGGGCCACTCCTAGAGGGCATCATTGAGGAGTGTGCTGTAGGCCACTGTACTAGCTTCCTTTGACTGCCATAACAAATTGCCACTAACTGGGTTTTCTTCTCTTACAGTTCTAAAGGGTAGAGTCTAAAACTGAAGTGTTGGCATGGCCATGCTCTCTCCAAAGCCCCTAGGGGAGGATCCTTCCTTGTCCTTTAAAGGCATTCCTTGGCTTGGGGCTGTTTCACTCCAACCTCTGCCTCTATCTTCACATGGTTGTCTTCTGTGTGTCCTTTCTTCTTCTAAGGACATCAATTGTTATGAGCTGAATTGTGTTCCCCAGAAGTCACATGTTGGAGCCTTAACCTCCAGTACCTCAGAATGTGACGGCATTTGGTCTTTATTTTTTTTTTATTTTTTTTTAAAGATTTTATTTATTTATCCATTTGACAGAGATAGAGACAGCCAGCGAGAGAGGGAACACAAGCAGGGGGAGTGGGAGAGGAAGAAGCAGGCTCCCAGCAGAGGAGCCTGATGTGGGGCTCGATCCCATAACACCGGGATCATGCCCTGAGCTGAAGGCAGACACTTAACACGCTGTGCCAACCCAGGCGCCCCGGCATTTGGTCTTTAAAGACATAAGGTCTTTAAAGACATAATTACATTAAAATGAGGCCTTAGGGTGGGCCCTAATCCAACCCGACTGGTCTCTTTAAAAGAGGAGATTGTGACACACAAAGGAGCACATCCACAGAGAAAAGACCATGTGAAGAGGCAAGAGGGTGGCCATCTCTGAGACAGGAGCAGAGCAAACCTGCAGACAGCTTTGACTTCCAGCCTCCAGATCAGAATCGTGAGAAGAGATTTCTGTTAAGCCACCCAGTCTCTGGTGCTGTTATGGCAGCCCTAGCAGCTGGTACACAATCACATTGGATTAGGGCCCACCCTAATTCAGTAGGACCTTGAATGATCTCGTTTTAACTTTTTTCTTTTTTTTTTTTTTAAAGATTTTATTTATTTATTTAACAGAGATAGAGACAGCCAGCGAGAGAGGGAACACAAGCAGGGGGAGTGGGAGAGGAAGAAGCAGGCTCATAGCGGAGGAGCCTGATGTGGGGCTCGATCCCATAATGCCGGGCTCACGCCCTGAGCCAAAGGCAGACGCTTAACCGCTGTGCCACCCAGGCGCCCCGTTTTAACTTTTTTCTAAAAAAGATTTTATTTACTTGAGAGAGAGAGCACGCAAGAGAGAACATGAGTTGGGGGAGAGGCAGATGGAGAGAGAGGCAGGCTCCCCACTGAGCAGGGAGCCGGATGCGGGGCTAGATCCCAGGACTCCAGGATCATGACCTGAGTCGAAAGCAGACGTTTAACTGACTGAACCACCCAGATGCCCCACACCTCATTTTAACTTGATCACATCTGCAAAGACCCTATTTCCAAATGAGGCCACATTCATAGGTCCCAGGGGTTAGGATTTCCAACATATCTTTTGGAGGACATATTTCAACCCATTAACAGCCACTAGGGGATCAGCTGATTAGCTGATATGTTGTCCCCAGGAACCCCAGCTTTCAGCCAAGTTCAGCCACTGAGAGACACTGGCATAAACCTGTTGGTGGGAAAGGGGGGGGGGTCAGAGTACTTATTCTCGTTCCTTCTCACTGGGAAGTGAGAGTCGGCTCTCTCTCCTGCAGGCCTGTCTCTCTCAGGCGGCTTTCGCCATACAGGCCCTCTCTCCCTCTGCAGGTTCCGGTAGTTGTTTTTTGTGCAATCTACAGGCTTGGGGGGCGGGGGAGAGGGCAGAGGGGAAGAGGACATCAACGGCTCCCCAGTGTTGTCAGCTGTCCCCAGTACTGTACCCTCCCTCCCTGATTTCCCTAAACCCCATCCACACCTCTGCAGTTAGCTCCTTCACGGACTACTCCTCCATCAACTGGACTGAGCGAGCCATGTCTCCTATTGGGCCCTGCCGATTACCAGGCCATTTTCTAGGCTCCTTTGGGGATTAGGGCGTGGTGTATTTATCAGAGCAGTATTCTTCCCCTTTGCTAGGCAATTCTCCTGACTATAAATCTTGGGGATGGTCCTTAAGGATCAAGTGAGGGCAGCCTTGATCCAGACTGGGGATTTCATAGGCTGAAAGATGGATATTACAAGATCCAAGAGGATTTACAGTATTTCCACTGCAAATGGCCAGCTTCCTTCCCTTCTCTGCATCTTATACATGGTTTTTGCTTCTTTCATTGAGAAGCAGTCTTTCTCCACCCTTTGCATCGGGCCTGGACTTAGGAATTGCTTTGGCTGATGGGATGGTAGCCAATGTGAAGCAAACAAACTTGGAAAGGTTAAGCACACTATTCTTAGAACAGAACCACCATGTGAACAAGCCCAGCTGGGCTGCCAGAGATTGAGAAACACATGGCCCAGTCACCTGCTGCCCAGCTGAGAGCCAGCCAACCAGTGAGTAAGGTGTTTGTACATTTGTGGTTGCCACAACACCACTGATACTGGTTACCTTCTGGCCTTTTCTAACTTCCTCGAACTCCAGTGTTTAGCGGTCAGAAGGTGAGAAAAAAAAGCGCTGAGGAGTGGCCGGAAAAGTAGGAGATAACCAGTCACGTGCAGTGGAGTCCTAGAAGTCAAGAGAGCAGTGTTTCTCAAGGAGTGCTCAATTATCGCAAATGATGCTTGCTTAAGGTGAGTATCGAGAATGATCCATCAGACTTAATACCACAGGCAACCTTAAGAAGAGCTTTGGTGAGGAAGAGGAACAGGAAAGAGAATACAGAAAACTTTTCCAGGGCGGGAACTGACAAAGGGAGCAGTGTAGGCAGTCTCCAGAGTAAAACCCAGTGTGTGGTGCTATGCAGACAAGAAAGGGAGGGCTGCAAGGAGGAGTCAAGTGCTACCAGACCAAATAAGGTGTGACCAAGAGTTCCACCAGTTTGAAATCTGATGACACAGCCTGGTCAGTGTGAAGCAGAGGGTAGGGCAGGATGGAAGAGGACAGGTGGAGACAACTAAAAGCTTGCGCTACAGGGAAGGGCACCACAAGGAGCCAGGGCTTTGTTTATACAATATGGCCTTGATCTTGTTTGAATGCAAAGCATGTGAATATTTGGTGAAGAGTAGTAGAGATGGCAGAGGGGAAGGGAGAGGAAGGAGAGGCAAGAGTGGAGTCCATGAGGAGGGGATGGGATCCAAATGGCTGTCTTTCTCCCCATGTACAGAAGCAGGTGCACTGGCCAAAGACAGAACTCTAGCTACTGGTTTCAACTGATGATTCACGTGTATTTTGCCCACGAATCTACTAACATTGCTCCAGGATCAGGAAGGACTGGGTCACACATTCATCACTGAAAACTTATACCTCCCAAGTGTCTATCATACCAGTTCCAAGCTGCCATCCCAGCTGCAGCCCCTCTGCCGAGGCATGAGGCAGTGTCCTGGCCAGTTCGACATAGCTCCAACATGGCTCTGACATGGCTCTCCCGGCCCTAGCCCACTCCCTTCTTCCCCAAAGGCCTCAGGTTCTGGCCCTACTTCCTCATCCTTTCAAGAGGAGAGCAAGACCCACTTTCCCTGGCTACCTCCGTCCACCCTTCTGGATGCTTTCTGCCCTAGGATTGTAGCACACAATTTTCAACCATTAATAATATTAATTAATAACCAAATATTAACTATAAATATTAATAATGGTACTTTCCCACATAACTGGTTCATTAGCCAGATAGCTCTCCACCCTGGTTATCCATAGCCCCTGGCTATTAGGAACACAAGGGTAAAGTCAACCATGGTGATCAAGGCTCAGAATTCAAGCATCGTTTCTTCCCATGTGCTCATGACTCACTAATTTCTAGATTTATGGAAAAAATGAGGCTTGAGGGAAATGAGTCACATCTCAGAGTATACTAAAACATGCCCTTCTACTTCTAAAATGAAACACAGAGAGCAACTTAACACACGTTTTTCAGCTACAGAATATACATGAAGGAAAGAATTATTAAAAAGTTCCTTTAGAGCCCACAAGGGACTCTCTCAATGTAAACAACAAATCTGGATGAAATACTTTAATCCAAGTCTGAAACTTCCCATGCTGTAAATCTTCTATGCTGGTTAAAAGCCAATCTAGTTAAAAACTGGAAACTGGGATCTCCTAAACCTCACAAGCCCCACCCTTGTTTTCACTGACCCTCTCTTCTGTCTGGAACCCCCACTGTTCCCACCCAAAATTAAACTCAAATGTCTCCGGACTCAAATTCTTAGTCTGGACTATTCCAACCTATTTGTAAATACACTGATCTTCATGTGTCCTGTTTTTGTTCTCCCCAACCCTCCACAAGAGACTGTAAATTCCACAGGACCAGACTATATTTTTTCCTTTATATATATCAAGAAGACAACCTCAGAATACTTCACACACACCAGATACTCAACAGATGTTGACTAATTTATATACGAGACCACTCTAGAATACTTTTCTGGCTAATTACCACTATTCTGCAGGTTAATTTTGTTTCTTCTTATGATCTTGACTTGACAGCAGGATCAGTAAACTACAGTATGTAGGCCAAATCCAGCCCATGAGCTAAGAATCTTTTGTTTTGTTTTCCACATTCCTTAAAAAAGTGTGCAAACCCTGGGTGATGGACATTAAGGAGGGTACATGATATGATGAGCCCTGGGTATAAGACTGATGAATCACTTACCTCTACCTCTGAAACTAATAATACATTTTATGTTAATTAACTGAATTTAAATTTAAATTAAAACAATTTTTTTAAAGAGTACACAAACCCAACACTATTCTCCTGCACAGCCTGAAGTATTTACTCTCTGGCTCTGTGTAGTGTACTCCTGAAAGGGCCTCTAGATAAGAATATAACAAATGAGTCATGGTGCAAACGCAATGACCAACAGGGCGCTCAGAAACCTGGCTGGCCCTCGAGACACCTCGACAAGATGTTTGTTTATCCTATTAATTTAGCAACTCACCTCCGAGCACCCGATTCAGTGGACAAACCGCGAGGGATCTGCTGACTCTGGTAATCACTGTGGCTGACTGTCACTCACCTTGCTCACCACAGGTGAGAAACAGTGAGTAGGGAAAATAAGTAATAATAGGAGGTTGTGGAATGATAAAAAGCTGTTTAACATTTGGTAGACAAATTCAAGTTCACAAAGAACTTTCCTTGAATTTAATAAAGATGCGAAAAATGTTTTTTGCATTTTTTAATATTTACAGTTCCTTTTTTTTTTTTTTTTTACAAAGTTCTGTACATAAAAATAAATATACAGAAACAACCCCATCAACTGTGCATCAGTAATCCTCGCTGGTGGGCTCACCATTTACAAGGAAGACATCATTCAACGCAACCTGTCACAGAGACTGTCCTACCAGCAAGGACTTCTAACGTGAAGAGCCATCAGTAGGTCTCTTTTATCAAGATTGTTAATCACCTGGAGGGCTTTATCTACCAACTAGCAATTACCCATGAAATCAATGAATGCAGTCACCGGCTTTAGTGAAGTGTGACCAACTGTCAGTACTGCTAGTGGTGATGTCTCTATCCTATGCTGACTTCAACTGTTAAAGATGCAGTGTAGTTAAGAACAGAAATAAACCCACTCCCCTTGGCTAGTCGCTGTGAAAAGTGTGCGTAAGGCAATTGAATTGAGGGTTACGGATTCATCTTGCTAATGTCACAAGCGACACTAACAAGATTCTTAGCCTCATCCACCAGATGAGGGGCCTCTGCGTCCAGGCCTCCAGGAGCAGGCTCCACCTCCTTCACCAGACAATGGGTTGTAACCTGGGACAAGAGAAAGGAAGCAAAACAGTTCTGGGAACATTCTGTGTAAAACAGAAAATTGTGAACCTGACATGAAATATTCTCACAGACCTTTACATAAAACTTTTAGCTACCATGTAAAAAAAATACTCATTCTGTGATTGTACCTTGAATTGACTGTCTGGTGGGAACAAAAGAAGCCATCTAGCTTCTTGGCCTTAACTCCTCAGAAACGTAAAAACTCCCCAAAACACACAAGAAATTTGCCCAAAAAACGTCTCAAGATGGCTGGATTTAAGTATATAAAGGCTTCTGCTACAGTGCTTAATAAAATGTATACATTCAAATAAGGACTGTGCAAGCTACAGAAAATCAATTTAAAAAAAAATCAAAACAGAATGGAACTTGCCCCTTCTACCAGTCAGACCTGGGTCATGTAGGTGCCCTTGCCCTCACTCCTAACCCTGCCCACTCATTAGCTTCCCAAAGTTAATGGACATTTGGTGACCAGGTTGAGTGCTCAGGCTTTAGGCCAGTGAGACCTTAACTGAAGTGGTTTTGCTTCTGCTGTGGGTCTTGGGCAATAACTCCCCATGCCTCAGTTCCCTCAATCTGTGAAACCAAGCTAGTCAGAGAGCATGTAGCTCAGGATCGTTGGCAACACTCAAAGAGACCACACACAGAAGCAAGTCATAAGTTACATTCTCTACAACGTCCACTCCTCTCCTATATACCACCACTGTTTGCTCTAAAAAATATCCTTCCAGCAAATTTTTTTTAACAGATTTATTTTAGAGAGAAAGTCAGAGAAAACATACATGTATGGGGGGGGGTGCGGGGCAAAGGGTGAGGATGAGAGAATCTCAAGCAGACTACTCACTGAGCAAGGAGGTGGATGCGGGGCTTGATCCCACGACCTGAGCCGAAATCAAGAGTCGGACGCCTAACCAATTGCACCCAGGGGCCCCGAGAGAAAGTTTTAAAATAGCATTTGCTTTTCAGACATATCGCTCCTCCAGCAGGCCAGCTCTGGGTTCCTGACACAAAGGGGATGGCACCCAGCCCTTAAGGGTGGCCCAGCTTGTGTCTGTGCTGCCTTAGCGCCCATATTCCAGTCTCCCTGTGGTCCTCTCAAGACGCCAGCCACGCTTCCACCCCTCTGCCTCCACAGCACCTCTGCACAGAAAGCCTCTCCTCCAACGGAGAACAAGGCATTCAGCCCAGAACTGGTTCCTCCACAATGTGTTCTGGCCCCCTGCCCCCTCCTCCCTCAGGATTCCTGTGGAACTGCTAGCAGATCACAAACATGACTTGTTTTCATTTGTGTGTGTCACGTCTTCCCAAGAGGATGTGAAAGACCTCAAGAATGGGATGGAGACAGACAGCAACCATATAACCTGGAGTGCAGGGGGTGGGGGTTGCGCACAGAAAAAATGAACATCTGTCTGTGTCTCCTTGAGAAAGTTATTTGCAAGAAACAAGGTGGCCCTGGCTAGGAAGACAAAAACCACTGTGTTCTGGCCTGTGACACTGATCTGCAAGATGGGCAAACTATCCCTCGCTCTGCTTACCTCTCCCCTTCCAGGGCTGTGGGACTAGAGTGAGATGCTTATATCCGAGGGCCGTCGTGCCAGTTACTCACTGGGGCTGTGACTAACCTCCCTTTTCAATTTCTTAGTCAATGTTTACTTTTTTTTTTCCCTTACTGATTAGACACTGAAGCCAAGGAGGTCACAGGCCTCCTGGAAGCAGGACCTACATCCACATCCTTGCCCCGGGACACTGGGCAACAGGTGCATTGGGCTCACCAGGTTGGTGACCGCCAGCCACTAAGGGGTGCTTCGCATGCGTTTCTTAATCTTCACAATCCCAACCTTAGCAATTAGCTTCAATTTATAGATAATAAAGGAAGAAACAGAATCTTGTTTTTAAAAGGTACACCTACCCTGGAATTGCTTGGAATACGTTAGTGTCTGGTACTCACCACCTCCCCGCAGAGGCTTCCTGTCAGATTTCCGTTTCGGCAGGACCGATGAAGTAGAAGGCCCAGGACCGTCTTCTTCCGGAGGCTTTCTTACATTTCCTTTGTAACTTTTCCCTTCTTGCATGCTGTCCCACATTTCAATCTTCTGTCTCCTTTTTTGTTCTTCAAGCTGAGAAAGAATTGCACATGTTACAGAATGAATTCATAAGCTGCCATCTTTCTCAAAGAAAATGCTAATTTTGGTGATTTCTTCATTTAAAAGTCCTTTAAACCAAACCTTCACCTGCATTTTCTTTAGTTAATAATACTGCTGTCATCAATGGTATGAGTTTAATTCACAGAAACTTTTTTTTTTTTAAAGATTTTATTTATTTGAGAGAGATAGAGAGAGAGTGAACATGAGCAGGGGGAGGGGGAGCGGGAGCAGCAGACTCCCCACTAAGCAGGGAGCCAGACTTGGGGCTTGTTTTTATAAACTATTAAAGAAAGCAAAAAGTGTCACGGAAAAAAGACTACCAATTCAGTTCTTATGAAATGTGCCCAGAGGAGGACATCGTCGTGACACGAAGAACTCTGACTTGGAATGGGGGAGCGTGGCTGGCAGGCCTGCTCTGCTGCACCTGGCTGAGTTACCTCAGGAAAGCCATGTAAGCCCTCTGCTTTGCAGGCTGTGAGGATCCAACGAGAGCAGATATGAAAGTGCTTTGAAAGTCAAGTACTACTGGAAACATAAAGGAAAATTAATCTCAGTAGAAAACTGTGCACAACAATGAGCACTTGAGAAAGCTTATAAGCACACAGCGAGCAGGCTCCCAAGGCGGGAGGGAAATCCAGCACACTGGACCTCTGCCTCTGCCTCCCACTCCTTGAAGAGCAACACGCCGGCCGGCAGCCAGCTACACATCTCACATGTGCACACGTACGTGCACTACATTTCTCATCCCCCGGGGAAGCCAGACCCCCACTGCTGCTCGCTCTGGTTCCAGGTAACTGTGATGTCACAGGGATATGTGAGGAGATGCCTTAGGAAGCACATTTCAAGAAAATTTCTCCCCGGCTTTCAGCATCCGCTGCTGCTAACCCCCAATACCTGGCACCTCGTGCTTCCATTGTCTGCAAGGATAAGAGGCCAAGGAGGAGACCATCTCTTGACCTGAAGGCTAGTCTACACTCCTAGCTGACACGCAGAACACCGGGATGGAACATGGTGGACAAATCCGGGACCGCCAACAGGACAGCTGATTCAGCTGTGGGTCGCGCAGACTCAAATCAGTTTGCTATTACTACTCTGCTTGCAAGTACAGGAGACAGAACCCCATGTGCTATAACAATCTTAAAACCGAACACAGGCTTTTGTCCCTTTCCCAATTTTGGGGGGCTCACACTACAATTATTTATTTATTTATCTGACAGAGAGCTAGAGAGAGAGCGAGAGCGAGTGAGCACAGGAGGGGGAGCAGAGGGAGAGAAAGAAGCAGGCTCGCCCCAAGCAGAGAGCCCTATGTGGGGTTCGATCCCAGGACCCTGGGATCATGACCTGAGCTGAAGGCAGCTGCTTAACGACTGAGCCACCCAGGTGCCCTTCACACTACAATTTTAAAAAAACGATCTTTTCAGAAGATTATTTTCAGCTACGTCAGCGAACTGCGTAAATGATCAAGCATTTTACTAACACACACAAAAAACTCAGACAAACTGAGGGCTTCAGAGGGGAGGAGGGTGGGGGAATGGGATAGGCTGGTGATGGGTAGTAAGGAGGGCACGTATTGCATGGTGCACTGGGTGTTATACGCAACTAATGAATCGTCGAACTTTACATCAAAAACCAGGGATGTACTGTATGGTGACTAACATAATAATAAAACATTTAAAAAAAAATCAAAGTGAAAAACAACAACAACAAAAAAAACCAAAAAAAACCCCAAAACAAAACAAAACAAAACAAAACTCAGACCCTGAAGTCATCAGTTCTGATATGGAGAAGGAACTCAACTTACTCTATGGCTCTCAGAACGAAACAATAATAATTAAATGGTTGAAGATCAGCAAAGAAAAAAACTAAAACAGAACAGCTCAAAAATGGCATCTATGTATACTACGATGCCATTTCAATGAAAAATTTCCATGCGTGTTTATATACAGATAAATATTTCTAGAAAAATACCTAAAAATCTAATATGGAATGCTTGGGCAGCAGCAGATGGAAGAACAAGGAGATCAAAGACTTAATTTTCATGGTACAGATTTTTATAAAATGATGAATTTTTTTTTTTTACTTTGTATAAACAATGTGCTAGTACATTCTAGGTTAGTGACTGTATTTAAGTTGGAAAAAATGCAACTGAACAGTGAAGAAGGCTGCTAGGACAGGGTGACCGAGGAGGATGAATGGAGTAGGTGTGGTCTTGTTCTGTCCTTTCCTCCTGGGCTCCGGACAAGCTGGGGAGACCAGCCATGTACTGGATGACCACGCAGAAATCACAAGAGCCACTAATGGTGGCAGAAAGGCACAGGACCCTGGAGACACCACAGACACAGGCAAAAATCAACAGGAAGACCAATTTCTCTGCTGCCTTAGAGCATGCAGAGGCTTTCTTCTGAGACAATGAAGAAGGGCCCAGAAACATCTGGACCGAAACTTCTCAGAATGCAGAGTCTACAACTTGGTTGTTTCAGTTATACAGACTGGGTCACATCTGGTGGGTGGTCTTGCTCCTGCGAAGGGCAGCACAACCCACCGGACTGCTCAGGTCACTTCCAACAATTGTCCTTGGTTCTTCCTTCCCCCGCCCCCCTATCGCTCCCCAACCAAACCACGTGCCTTTAAAAAATCGTTCAAAACTCCATCTCCTGCTCCCCATCTCAACCCTGGGTTTAGCCCACTGCCGCCCTCCCCCTGGCTCTCCTTCGATCCACTGAAGAATGGCCCCACCTAGCTAGATTGTGTGAAATACGTGGCTTGAAACAGACAATGGAACAAGAAGCTGAATGTGCACTCGGTGTGTTCAGGGGCGTGGCACTGGGACACACAGTTTTGGGTGAGAACGCTGTGTGAAGAAACCACTGAAAAGCAAAAAGGTAAATAAAAGAACACTTTTTTTAAAGAGTATTTTCCCCAGTTAAGATATTGCACAAGGAAAGTGTGCTGACCAACACTGAACTAAGTGGAATCGATTCTGCCATAATTGTTTCCAGTACCTGCCCTAATGAGCTGGGGTGGGGAGGACATACAGGCAAGCATGCTTACACACACACACACACACACACACTCTTTTACACACAAAGCAGCAAAAAATTTCTTAAGACCATGTCTTCAAACTAAAACCAGCTCATACCTGTCTTAGTTTTTCCTTATGCTTTTCAACTTGTGCATTTAATTCTTCTTGCATTTTCAAACGAGCAGCTGCTAAAGCCTCCTGCCGTTTAACAACAACATCGGGTTCTAAAATGTCAGGAAAAATTTTGAGAAAAAAAGAAACTCTTGAGGGTCCATATTATTAGAAGGACACAGAAGTACCGAAGTCAGGCAACGCAAAAACATGTACTTTACATGAAAATTTTCCTGTTGTGCATAAATTTTACTGCTTATGGGGGCAGAAGAGTATGCTATTGCCATAGTTCTTAGCTCTAGTTAAAGATCCAGGGCACCAGAAATGCCTGAAAGAAACACATATTTTGGGACTCTCTCAGCAATTCCAATTCAGAGAGTCTGGCACAGCCCCGTGACTGAAATCTAAGTGGTCTGAGGGGCACCCTCAGATTCCATTCCACAACCTGGACATCTAACATCCAGTCTCTAGGATGACCAGAATTCGAGAAGACAAGGGAAGATAAAGTTTTCTGACCATTATCCATCACTTATAGAGCCCAGATCCATACCACAAAGAGGTAAAGATCCTTAGGCATTTTACACCTTGTTTCTATAGAAAAGAAAAATCCTTCCAGTTAGCATTAATGGAAATGAGCTCCCCAGCTTTATCTACGTTTATCTGCTTTGTAAAACAAAGCAGAATTATATAAATATACTGTCAAGTTCTCTATCTGCTCATCTGTTCAGACCACCATGTTAAGAATGACCACAGGGCAACTACACAGTACTGTGGCTAATTTTTAAAGAAGAAAATAAAGTAGAACTACACGTTCACATCAGCACTACCCAGAAGTATAAGCAACCATCACTACCTACACAGTGATGGAAAAAGAGCACTTAACCGAATCCACATAAAATGGGCCAAAGTGTTGTGGTCCAGGTAGTTACGGTGCGTGTGTAGTGGGAGGAATGACTGGAACTCTATCTTTAAAAACAAAACAAAATTATAGTTCTACTTCACAGAAATGTAAGTTTTGGTAACATTTGTAACTATCAGGTCATTCTTAGAATCAAGTGTGGATTTTTTCAACCAAATATTTCCTACAAATTGTACAACAGCACCACATAACACTTTGACTGCATGTTTACTTTTCGCAGTGCTTCATGAAAACAACTAAGCCTCTTTAAAAATGCCCAGCGCATCATCATCTTATAAACCTACTCCTCAGTTGTAAGAGCGGGTCTCACGCTGCCAGCGCTTCACTCGTAGAGATGGTTTCACCAAGGTGACTAACGCGGTTTCCTAACACCATGGCCACCCTCTTGAAATCCTGCATCTTATGCAAGACGTGCAATTTGTAGTTTGTTGTCAGATGTACAGCCAACAATCAAAAAGACTGAAGGAATGGCAGGCCCACAGAGTTTCATGGGAGAGAGGACAGGTCTGTTTGGGTAAAGGACATTCCTAGGTCTTTGCACTGGTGATTCCTTTTGTGTTACGACGTTTGCTTTTCTCCTCGAACTAAGTAACTGTGCTGAGTCAGAAGAAGGATTTGTATTTAATTGAGCTGCCATTCTCAAAACGCTTGACATTTCTTTTAGATACGTCCTCAGAAACTAGCTTCTACCTAGCGAAAAGGCTACTGTTTCAGAGGGACTATGTTTTTGAAACAGCCAAGCGTAATTTGAAATCAGATCTGATGAGGAAGTTGTGAAAATCAAAATGTGGAGGATATAAAGAACCAAGGCTGAGTTTCTTGTCGCTCGCAATGGTTCTAAAGATTAAACAGGCAGACCCACAAGTATGGAGAAGCTGTGAAGTTTTCACTTCAATCTATCCTATAAATGAAAAACCATTTAACAAGATATGCAGTGAATGCGCTACACACCATCAAGCAGGTTTTCCATCTCGTTAAAATCTCTGAAACTAAAAAAAAAAAAAAGCTATTGCACATTCCCCAAAATCAATTACAGAAGCATAAAATGGCTTTCCTTTCATGGTGATCAGAATCATGAGCTGCTTACTCTTCCTAACACACGAACTTCTAAATAATAAAAGAAATAGGCATAAAGCCACTGCCTTCCTTTCTCTTATCAGGCACTAACCCACAGCAGCCGCCGCTCGGTCCAGCTGCCTCTGCCTCAAGGCCCTCAGCCGGGTGGAAAGCTTCTGAAACACCACGTAGAGAAGGATGCAGCTGAAGACGATGTACCAGCCATAGGTGGCTAGCAGGGAGCCCACTGAAAAGAAAAACACAGTTTTCAAGAAACTGAAAGTCATACCACTACTAGACTTTTCCATAAAATTCAACTAAGACAAAGGTGCTCCTGCCCTCAAAACCCTCCGGGTCTAGCCGAGGAAATGGCCTCCCAAGTAGGCAGTTAAAATAGAAGCGAGCACAATTCAGGGGTCACCGAGGAGGAACTTCTCAACCATCCGGGGAGTTGAGGGGCAAGTCCGGAGGATGGAGGGCACCGCAAAGCGGGTTTTGATGGGTGAAGGGAAGTCTATCCGACTCAGGAGGGCAAAGCCCTTCAGACCTCAGGAACTTATAGAAAGGGGTGGCCGTGGGGGCCGATACGGCGCCGGGTATGGGTTGGGGGTGGGGTGACGCGAGGCCTGGAGGAAAATGCCCAGGGCCGAGTGGTCCCAGTCACCGCAACCTGGAAGGGCTTGCTTCGCATAAAGGATTCGACAAAAAGAGGCCCGACGGCGCCGCCCAGAGAAGTGCCACTCCCGGACAGCCACCGCGCGCGTTCCAGGCCCTTCCCGGACCTGCGTGCGGCGCCACCCGGATGCCGGCCAGGCCTCCCCAGGCCTCCCCAGGCCCCGCCGGGCGCGCAGCAGAGGACGACCCACCGAACATGGCGGCGCCCGGGTGAGCTGGCGGTACGAGCCCGTGGCCCGCGGCGACTCACCCGTGACGTGCAGGTAGCGCAACCCCTCTGTCTCCAGGGCCGGCCGCGCGGACAGCTGTTGCCCGTCCCACTCCATGTCCACCGCAAGGCAGCGACGCCCGGCCGCGTCAGCTGGAGTCTTCGCCTTCCGGCCCGCCCCTACGTACACGTGGCGTGCTCCCGGGACCAGCGTCCCGGAGTCCCGGCCAATCGTGGCGCGACCCGGCCCTGAAGCTCGGCCAATCACAGCGAGGGCGTGGCCAAATGGGCGGGGCCGGGAGAGCCGGGCGGGGAGGTGCCAGACAGCCCCAGGCCTACAGCGCATCTTGGAGGCGGCTGGCGTCACTGTTCGCGGGAGAGAAGCCGCCTGACGGATCTCCGGGCCGACTCCGTCTGGCAGGTTTACTTCAGTACTGATTGCACACCGAGGTCACGGGGGGTTAGGGGCCGCTTGGAAACAGGATTTGCGCCCACATCCTTGCCCCTGACTCATTGGGCAATAGAACTCGGCAGGCAGGCTCCTGGCAGATGAGGGTTTGCTGCCAAGGCCCGCCCTCAAGGCGTGCAGATAGATAAAACCCTGGCAGCCTTCTCCTCCAGCTGCCCCGGTTACATTTCAGGCTAAGAAGTCCCGCCGACCCTCACGGTCCTCCTCCGCTCCAGAGCCAAAACCTCTTGGGAAAGAATTAAATTGGTGGCTCCGACCCACATCGGCGCCTATTAGGTGTCACAAGGCAGTAATAGTTGTTTATAATAGTTTTCCGGCTGTTTCCTCGCCTGCAAAGCCCTCCTCCACCGCCTTCCACTCCTCTCCCGTCACTACTGCTCGGAGGCCTACTTGAAATTTGAGCTTGAGTGTTTTTGGAGAAGGCTTCGAAGTCAACACGCCTAGCTGTGTCTCCAAAGGAGCGTTGAGAATCGGGAATACAGTCGTGAAAAGACGGCGAACGGGATGACGTCAAAGCTCTTCCTCACCTTGAAAATGAGCTCTTGAAATGGGGAAATTGAGGACTCTGGATTTTGTTAATTAAGGCTGTGAAGACAGCCAGATCTGATTAATTTAGGAGGGAGAAATTTTATTCCCTCCTTGATGTTTTCCTCTCACTTGTAAAAGGTGATGGACCATCACTCTTTTTTAGTGGTTTCCCACTCAATCTGGCATCTTGCAAGAGCTGGATGTGCTAAAACTGAACTATATTTGGGATCAGCTTTAAATATACCTTGTGTATAAACAGTGATAAACTAGTCAGGAGATGGGGGTTGTCCAACTTGTTTGGTTACACTCTGGACACTAGGTACACTATACCATAGGAGTCACTTCACGGAAGTAGTTGGTGAGGCCCTCTTTCCTCTCAAAGGGTTAATATCCTGAAAAGGGATCTGGCACAAGTTTCGATTAAAGCTTGGTTAAGTTCATTTTTTTATAGTAACTTAGTGGTTAAGATTGCTGGTGACTTGGGTTGGCTAAGAAGGTTTTTAACAGACAGTTCCCTACCCTGCCAAAAGGTGTTAGTTTAAGATGTGAAAGCTTCAAGAATGTGCAGTGAACATCATTTTAGAGCTCACAGTGTAGCTCAGGAATTAAAACAGCTGGAGTAGCTGTGAAGGAAGATCCTACCTCACAGAGATCCTACTTTACCATTGCCAGCTTTCCAACCAAGTCAATGAATTAAGTTAACCTGCATATCATAAAAATGTCAAAATGTTGCATCTGGCTCAATGAGGGAGAAGAGTTTGCCTTATTTGCCTTGTTCACCCACCAACCTGCAGTGTCTACAGGTATGAAGAGGGAATAAATTTAACATTTAGTTTCTATCATTTAAACAAAAATACTGAGTAATTCCTGTCACTCAGGACTTTCTGATATAAAATAGAAACCAGCACAATAATGAAAATAATGCACATTTTTAAACACCAAGAATAAAGTACCTTTGCATACTATTATAAACTAGTGTCTCTTACATATATTCACAGTATGATGAATAGTATATTCAACTAAAATCTAACTGATCTTGAATTACTAGGATGCAAGGGTAAAGGGGTTTTGCTTCAGTTCCTAGCACAATGCTGTACTTAAATTCCCGCTGATAGAAGTTATTCTTCCTAGCCAGGCTTATGAGTTACCTTTGTCCCTTTAATCAGGGTGTATCATTTCACCTAGCATATCTAGAACCATAAAGTTATTTCAGCACACCCTTTGTTCAATACAATTGCTCAGTGGTTATTTGCAAAAACAGGACAAAGATCTCCTAACCAGTCACAGACCATGGTAGATTAAATGATTGGCCCTAATTCAGCATTCCTTCTTACATCCATATCCTTGTAATAGCCTCAAAGTGGAAGGAGTAATATTTGCCCATCCTTTGACTTTGGACTTGGCCAGGTGGCTTGCTTAATGACAAGTGGGCAGATGTACAGTGAGTCAGTTTTGAGTGCAAGTCTTAAGAAGCCTCTAGTGTTTCCTCCTTGTGCTATTGCCCAGTTAGCTGACTTGCCCAAGAATGAGATATGCAAAGCTGAGCCACCCTATTTAAGCTTCAGACCAGCAATGAAAAGCAGAGCCAGCTGTGAGAATAAATGGTGGTTGTCACTTAAAGCCTGAGTTTTGGAGTGGTTTGTTACGCAGCATTATTGTGGCAATAGCTAACTGGTGAATTGTCCAACCTCACCCCTTCACAAAAGTGTATGGACAGGATTAAAGGAGTTGGTGGCTGTTTCTCACACTTGAATGATCCTTTCAGTGACATTCTTGTAGATTCCTACTGTGGCATTTAAAGATTTATTCACTTATTTTTTGAAGATTTTACTTGTCAGAGAGAGAAAGAGAAAGACAGCACAAGTAAGCACAAGCAGGCAGAAGGAGAAGCAGGCTCCCCACTGAACATGAAGCCTGACATGGGGCTTGATCCCAGGACCCCGGGATCATGACCAGAGCTGAAGGAAGACGCTTAACCTACTGAGCCTACTCAGTCACCCACCAATGTGGCATTTAAATTATGTTAAATACCTACATATATAAAACTATATATATATGTAGATATAACTACATACATTTCCTAAATTTATAGTTCTTAGAACCTCAAAACCTACTAATTACAAATGCTGTTACAGGATTTCCTTCTTCGGTGCCCCGGTTCTTGGTCACGCCACTCCAAAGAATGAAGAGGTAGACAAGATCAAGAGTGGCCGGCAACAAAGCAAAGTTTATTGAGTGATAAAGTGATGGCACAAAGCTCCCGAAGACAGAGGGGATCCCAGAGGGTTGCCATCCGCGTTTCCAAGTCTAAGGGTTTTTATAGACTTTTGTTGGAGGGCTGTTTTAATCTGATTAACCCTCCCTACGCCTGTCATCCAATCAGGTTTTTGTCATCTATCTATCATGGGGGGGAAGGGTGGAGGGCTCCTTCCACGACCGTGTAAAATACTTCTAAGGGTGGTTTCCTCTTAGGCGGTGGTGGGGGCGGGGTCCCAGCCTGCCTTTCTTCCAACTACCCTTCATCAATACTACAAAACTAATATTCAAATCAACATCTTAATGTAGCTGCACAGAAATAAAGTTCTTTTAAGTGTTGCCACAACTATGGCACTGGTACAAATTTCTACTATAACATGATAGACGTTACCTTTGATTGAACCTCATGTTCTGCAAAATTGCACATTGAAACCATAAGGCTTCCGGGAAAAACTGGGTTTTTCTGGTCCTGAGACACACAGATATTGGTGGAGCTCTGAGCAAAGGAGCCCTCATATTCATCTTGTCAATATTTGCAAAATCCTCACTTGGGACAATAGCATAAACACTGTAACAAGATCTCCTTTTGTTTTTTCTAAGCAGCTTCAAATCATTAACTATGAGTCATTAAACTCTTTGGTGCCAAAGTAATCCTGTTTAGTCCAGATCCACTTAGGCAATGGCACCAAAGTCTCGTATTATTGCTAAGGACTGCCCACAGTCAAAGCCAGGACCCGAAGAGGTAAGGAATGTGACTGGAAGGAAATGAAATGCAACCAGTTGGTTATTACTGAGGGTAGTGACCAGAGGCTCATTCGGGGTCCCCTTAATAGGTGGCTCACAAATGATGGCAGCAGGGAGCCTCCTGCCTAGGATGGCAATAGCTTTCCTGGATCTTAAGCGTGGAGAAGAAAACTGGACTCATTCTAGTTGTCCTGTCAGAAGCAGACGTGTCGGGTTAATGTGCATTAACAGACAGGCTCTGTGGAAGCAGAAAGGCAGCCTCATGGCTTCCGTCATTAAAGATGTTGAAGCTAAATTCTAAGCCAGCCCAGGAAGATATCTAAGACCACCCCCAAACCCACCCCCAAGGCCTTCTGTTCTGATCCCCTGTACATTTAGTAACGTTCTATACCCAGAGGGCACCTTGGTGAGGGCAACAGCAGAGCATCAATTGCAGTTATCTTCCTCTCAAATTCAATTAATTTCTAGTTTATAAATCCATCTATTGTCTACTTGGGTTAGTTCCTGGGTGCCTACATGCCTCAGGAAGACATTAAAAAACATCAACCTCCCAATCTGTCAAGGGGAGGGTAAAATATTAGAACAGAACAAGGCACTCCGGTTCGGGTCACCAGTAAATGGGTCACAGGAAACTGTTCCTGAAGGAGTTGAAAGATGTCAGGAAGACATTAAGGAAGTGGTGAGAGGGAAGGCTGGAAATCCTCTGGGGAGCCTTGTCCTCTGATGGACAGCACCTGGGAACCTACTGGAAGTGCAGACCAGCCCCCACAGGATCTTGCATTTGAACAAGGTGCCCTGGAAGTTCACTGTCCAGTGCGGTTGGAAAGCACTGGTTTAGGGTCATACTGAGGAAATCTGCAGGCCAAGTTCTCCTGATACCCAAGTTCCATCTCCTTTCTGAACGCTCTGCCCTCTTTTCTACGGAATGGAGGTTTAGGCCCACTGTTGCCCAAGGGTCCGTCTTCCCAGCTAGGCTGTCAGCTCCTTGAAGGTTGAGTTCCTTCATGGCTTATGCGTCCTATGCACGCTTTACAAGAACGAGAAATCAGCCCAGCAGCAATCACCCACACTCTTCAGGGGTCTACTGACAAGAGTGTTTCTCACATTTTGAATATCCCAGGGAGCTTAAAAAAGAACAAAACCAAAAACCCAACCCAACACCAGCAGATGAAAAGATGGATGGTGAAGGGGCTCACTTCTACCACCTTGTTTTTATGATTAACCTAAACTGGCCATTAACAGGGTGTGAGAAATGTAATGAAGCATCCAACAGCTATGAGGAAATTGCCGTAGCCTGCTCACTGGGCCAAGACTCACCCCCACTCCCCAACCATGTCCTAAACGCTGGAACGTGCTGCCCCTCTGCTCAGACTCCAGTAAGCAGAAGCTGCATTCCCCTACAATTTTTCAAATCAGTAATTAAAGCCTGGCTGCCTTTAATGAAGCTGTTGTTATTCTTTGTATGGGGGGGAAATGCACCAGAGATCACAAAGTCTTACTGATAACCACTGGCAGCACACAGATAATCTTGAGTTTTATTAAGAATTTAAAAATCTAAACATTTTATAGAGGCCCGGGAAGCCTATCTAGAAACACTGCCCTTGGGCATTCCCCCCCCCCCCCCCCCCCCGCCCCATGACAGACAACTTGGCAGCACAGTGAATATCGTTGTGTTTTTACTATTTGTAGAAAACTGGCATTTAGATTTCAAAATTAGTAATATTACAAAATTACCAGCAGCAGTCTTAAGCATTTCAACAATGCTTATGAACTTCACTTTGCTGACCCAAACAAGGCTATTATTCCAAGTTCAAGAAGCAGGACTTGTCCCAAGGAGGCACATTATACATCCTGCAAGGACTCAGGCCACATTGCTCAGGACCCATTTGGGACTGTGTCTTCTTCCATCTCCTCTTCACCATCATCAGTGGGGCCTAAAGAAAAACACAATGCCAGATGTCATGTTGATTTCAGAGCACGTGCTGGTTCCGGATGTGAGGGGCCATTCTGTGAAGCCACTGCATGCTAACTCCTGGACTAGGGACAAAACCCCAACCACAGCACCTGCCCTCAAGGAGCTTAGTGTCCAGAGACCACCTGTCTTTGGCAGGTATGGGAAGGGACGGTCATTCCTAGGGAAAGGGTCACAAAGGTGTTTTACAAAAGTCAAACTCACTGACATTCTAATGACCCATTTTGGTTGAGAGGCTAATTCAGTTTTTGGGAAGGTAAAAAGCTTATACTTTGTGGTTCGTTCTTACCACTACCATAGGCAAAGAAAATGGGAATCCTCAAAAAACATTTGGATAGCTACTACATGCCAGTTAATGAGAATATTCAGTGACTTTTTGTCTCTCAATTAGAACAAGGATGGCCATAACCCAGTCTTACATTTGTTCATCAATTTATGACAGATACTGGGGTCAAGGTATTCTGGAAAAGGAAATGTTTTAACTGTATGAGTGTTTGGGAAAATTATTCTTGTTTAAGCCTACTGCTTCTACAGTTAGCCCCAACATCAGATTTCTAGATACAAAACTACCAGGATAAGAATGGCAGTCGAGTTTGAGTGTACTCAGAAGCCTGGGCCCACTGAAATCTATGGAGTACCCTGAACCATGTCTCCCTTCCTCTTCCCAGTGAACCTGCAGGTGACAGCGAAAATCCCAAGAGATCCTAAGGCCCAAGTAAAACATTTTAGGGGACACAAGTCAGCTCAGTAATTTTGTCATAGGACAGTCACAATAAGCCACTGTGAACTGCCTCGTCCCCCACCTATTACCACTGAGCCTTGAAAATCCCTGAGACTTCTAATGCTCTCAGGACGTAAGGCCGCACCCATCACAGTCTACAGGGCCCTTGCGCGGCCTACTGCATGCGTCCCCTGTTGGCTCACCTCACCACACTCTCCCTGGGCCTTGAACTTCACTCCCACTGGCCTCTTTCAGTTCAAGTAGGCAAGGCTCCTGTGTGCCACAGGTGCTTTACCCATGCAGTCCCCCCCGCCCCCGTGCCCCCAAAATGTCACTTTGCCTTTATTTAGTTCAGCAATTCGCAAACACTTTAGTTTTAGGACCCAGAGAGCTTTTGTTTACGTATAGTTATCAATACCATATTAAATTCATCAACACTGTATTAGAAATTAAGATCAAATATTTAAATAGTAATTCATTAAAAAAAGTCTCCATTACATGTTAATGTTTGTTTTATTAAAAAAATAACATTTTCCAAAACAAAAATATTTAGTGAGAAGCTTGGCATAATTTCTATTTTCGCCTCTCTGTCATGTCTGAGAAAGAGCCAAAAGCTGGACCCTGGTATTGGCTTCATCAGCCCACCTGCTGCAACATGTTTTTTTCACTGAAGGAGATAAAGAAAATCAGCCTCACACAGACGTGCAGCTAGGAAACGAAGGTGTATTCTAACAGTCTCTGTAGACAGTTGTGGGTTTTCCTGTTTGATACTATGCTAAAACTTGACAGAAGTGGTAGTTTCTTAAGAATTAGTTGCAGTATGGAGTCTGAAACCTTATGTATGAACTTTTCATACTCTCTTACTTGAAAAATCCATAGATCTATCCTGCTTTCCTTGAAGTGACAAATTCACTTCATGTTCGAGAAGATACCTGCCTCTCAACTGGAACAAATGCTAAAATGCATGGAGACAACCATCCCACTCAGGCATGCATTCACGCACACCGCCCCCATCCCGTCACCCAGGATATCAAAAGTCGTGCACTTAAAAGGTGATATTTAATAACATTAATCTCTTTGCTTCGTGAAGGATGTTCTTAAGTGAAACCAGTGTACATTTTACTAAGAGAGCGCACAGCAGTTTAGAATGAGGACTACTGACATCCTTTAGGCCACTGCCTTGACCTGTGCCAAGGCCCCAGCAGTTTTACCTGCCATTACTCCTGCGTCATCAGTGCAAATGTTAATAATGTTGGGAAAAGCAAGTAACACTTTAGTGTTATACAAAGTTTTGACCTCACAGATGCCCACGGGCTCAAGGGCTACGCAGTGAGAACCGCCGGTCTAATTAATGTCTTACTCATTTTTAGCTTCTGTTCAAACATAATTTGCCCAAGGGAACTTTCCCTGATTTGCCAAGTCTAGGTAGAAGCCCCCGGTTACCTTCATATCAAAACTTGTAATACGCATTATTTTGAGTAGTTTTTTCTTTACACCTCCAGTACCCAACAGCCTGCCTGACACAAAGTTGGCAATCACACATTAGAATAGCCAACATTTACCAAAAATGTATGCTCATGTCAGACCCTGTGCTAAGTGCTACCTATGAACTATCCTACTTATCCTCCCAAACACCTTTTGAGGTTGGTACTATATATTACCTCAAATTTAATGGTGAGGAAACGGACTTAAGATTAAGTGAAGATGAAGAAATTCACCCAAAGACAGAGCTGGTGAGGCTAAGATCTGAGCTTCATGCTGTTTGGCCCTGAGGCTTGTGTTTCCAACCAACTACTAAGGTATCTATCCTACACACACACACACACACACACACACACACACACACACGGGTCAAAGTCCACACGGTTCCCTCTAGTGTTCGGTTTCACTGCATGGCTAGGGAATAATGTATGCTTCAACTTTTACAAAAAAAAACACTCAAGAGTTCTATGCCAGAATATTCTACATCAAATAACTTATCCTCAAAGAGCACACAAAGAGATTTCATGTACATCAGATGCTAACATCCTTGGGTCATGGCATCTGAACTGTTCTGGAATCACTTCAAGCAGAACATTAATTTGGCAGTCCACAGACAGACCGTTATGTCCTGACCTGATCTGCGTTCCCGGCCAGGTATCTGACCAGACTGTAGCAAGCCCTTCAGCCGCTCCACTTCAGCCAGGGTGGACGCATTTGCTATAGCATTCTGGAGGACAGAAAACAATGGAGATGGACCATTAATTGCATCTAAGGATCAATCACCCAGAAAACCCCATAGAAGTCCACGGCAACTTTGTGAATCGGAATATTAAATACTTCTGTTGGGGCAAGAATTTTACTATCACGTTGAAATCAACCCAAAACTGAATCATAAATTCCCAAAACTGGTAAACATATGTGGACCCTCTCACATGAGAGCAAATAATCACTGCACATGTACTAAAATTTTAGTAAATTAAAGCATCGATCTGGAACTCTGTTACTGGATAATTTAGGAAGCAGTATTATGAAATTAGCATTTCCCACTGATCGTCAAGCAGATCTTTCAGACAGCAAATCTTTGAAAATAAAAACTAAGGCAAACACTGAAACAGCACAGTAAGGTAACTAACTTAAAAAAAAAAACAACATATCCTGGGAAAATGAGAAAGAACTGGAGCTGCCTCTGCTTTGCCTGGCTCATATAGGGAATTCAAGTCAAAGTCAAGTAATAACGTTATGCTAGTTCCTTCCTTACACACAATGTAGCAGGAATCTAAAGGGGGGCGGCGGGCGGGGGGGGAACAACTGTAATGTTTAGAACTTGGTCTATTACATATTTCATGTCCTAAACCCATGGCAACTCTCTCCAGTCCAAGAGTCTTAACACATTACCTTGATTGCTTCTACATCCCCCGGAGACGGCCCACCTTTCTTTTTGTCGGTTGGCAAACCAGCACCTGGGTTGAAACTTGGGAGGGGGAGGGAAGAACGCAACTGTTAAATCCACACCAATGGAAATTGCTTCTCTTTTACTTTCAAAAAGCTTTTGAAAGTAATTCAACCAGTGTAGTATCTTATCTTTGTTAACAAACTGATACAAGAAACTCTCTCCTTCAGAAACACCACCCGGTTCTCATCTTCCTCTAGAGAAACAGCAGGAAGTATACAATGTTGCATTAAGACTGAACAGGGAAGGCTTTGCTAACCTGGTAGAAATCTCATGGGATGCGTGAACCACTGATATCAGGTCACGGGCTATCATCACACAAACTCAATACTGTATTAGTCACAGGTGTTTTGTTTAATTCTGTAGGAGGCAAAAAGCCAGACAGATAGTGTTTCTGAAGGTGAAGTGGAGTGAAGTTGGATATCCGTATCTTACGTTTTGCTTCTCCTGGCAATATCCTTTGCAAGTTGTGCACCCCGTTTGCCCTTGAACATTTTCTCTGCTTCCTGACGCTCCTACAGCAACACCACACACAGAGTTAATGGAAATAGGAATACCACATGCATTTAGATGCATTCCTCAGAAAACACGGAAGAAAACTCTCCTGAAATACTCTGGGCTGGTAAAAATATCAAAAAGCCAATTTCAAAATAAAAGGAGACACACGGCCTTGCCTTCTCTGGTGAGGCTCCCTGAAGACAGTTCCCCCTCCTAGTTTCAAGGAGGAGCTCTGGACGAACTAAGAAGGTTTAAAAAGAAAAGAAAAAAAAAAAAAAACAAAAAAAACAACCAAAAACACTCCCAGTAAAGGGAAAAATCACTCTAACAATTAAAGCTGCTGAAAAAATGGATTATATTAAGCTCCCCACAGGGGACTGTATCTAACAGAGTCTATTGCTGACGGTGCTCACAGTGGCTCTGATACTGTGCTGCCTCTGAACCGGCAACACTACACAAGACATCGTTAACCCCAAGTCCTACTATAAACTCTGCTATGAAAAATAAATGATTTGACATTTTCTTTCCCACGTTTTTATTACAAACAAAAGCAAAACTCATTACGCAACTGAAAAAAATCAATAACAAAAACATAGAACAAAACACATGAATCTCTAGTGACTTACAACCAACAGAATACTACTTACTTTTAGTTTCACCTTCTGGAAATCCAGTACTCTGACTTGCGGAACTTTATAAATTACATACAGTCTGTAATGCTTCTTATTTGTTACAGGATTTCTTAGAATACTATAAGAAAAGGAATAACACAATGCCAACCTTATTCATAACGCAGCATTCAAGAGGTCCATTTTAATAGAATCAAATGAGTCCATAAACTAAGAAAAAGTTCACATTTCAGTGTTATTAAGTTAACATTAGGGAAGTTTTAATAGAGCACTGGACCTAAAGAAAATATTTTCACTCCTTGTTTTTAAAAGGTCCTTCTTACTAACTGAGTGTTTTAAGATCAAGGCTAGTAATGGTGTTATGATAAAGGACTTCACTGACACCACCACAAATCATTTCCATACCTTAGGTAAGTCAGTGATTTGAGAGATGCCAAAGGGTCCAGATCACCCTGTAAAAGAAATGGCCGTACGTAAGAACACGAAAACCATAGGCTATTTTGAGACTCTGAAACAGAAGATGCCTTTGGAGCAAGGGCTCCTCTTCTCTTCTATTTTTCACTGCCCTAGCACCTAGCACAATACTAGCACAGCACAGATGCATAATAAATCACTGCTGACTAAACTGGTAAGCAGATGTGAGCTTCTTCAACTTACAATCTTAGCCATAACAGTTTCTGTCTCGACAGCAGAAGAGACAAAAAAATCTTACTTCCTGTAGCAACCTCCAAAGGGCTAGAATTTAAACCAATGATTCAGAAAAGAAAGACATGTCAAAGTTTATGTAACTTCAGAGCAAGTTATTCATGCAGAGAACCTCAAACTGGAACTCGGGGTAAGGTGGTTTTTCCCACTAGTACCTGTACACGCCTGGCAGTGACACTGGTGTCCTATCATCATTGGGGGCGGGCACCTTTATTCAAGGCTCCCTCAAATCACTTCAGGTAAGTATTCAAGGACAAGGAGTATAGTGGAAGGAAGGAAGGAACAAGGAAGGAAGGAAGGAAGGAAGGAAGGAAAGAAAGAAAGAAAGAAAGAAAGAAAGAAAGAAAGAAAGAAAGAAAGAAAGAAAGAGAAAGAAAGAGAAAGGAGCCAATTATGGGACAAGGGCAGGTTAGTTTTTGAATCTTCCCAAATTACCCCATAAAATATAGTACAACAAGGATAGCAAAAGCCTATGGTCAACAGCTACAACTAACTGAGATGAAAAGGCATTCTGGCAAGAACGCTATAACAGGAACAGGTAGGGACAAGCCACCGTGAGAGCTGCAAGACTTGCACAGGGCCAGATCTGCACAGGAAGCAGCAGAGGGCAAGCAAAGAGGCATCTGAGAAACCAGAGTACTCCGAAATGACCAACAGCTCAGTCCGTCTGAGAGCGGCCACCAGCAGATCTGAACATCCCCATCAGGAGTACAGCAAGTCTGGGACGCCGCCTGGAGGGGCTGGGCCATTTGGGCCCTCACTCTTAATACTAACCGCAAATGGTATCCTTTCCAGGACAAAGCCCTACAGTGAGGAGCAACTGCTAGGACCAGACTGAAATTGAGCTGGACAGGGGCAAGAGGGACAATGAGAAAAAAGTACAGATAAAAGCAAGAGGGGAACAGCGCCAGTTCAGAAAAGCTGCTGCCATTTTTAAATGCTTCACAACCAACCATCAGGGGGAGCTCTAGAGCATGCTACCAGCGATCACCACTAAAAGAAAATATACAGGATGACCTAAAAAGGGACAAAGACAAACATCCCATGATCTCACTTGTATGTGGAATCTTAAAAAAAAAAAAAGACCAACTTACAGCAACAGTGTTGAATGGTGGTTACCAGAGGCTGAGGGTGAGGGAAAAGGGGAAATGAACTATTGATAAGAGTACAAACTTTCAGTTGTAAGATGAATAAGTTCTGGAGATCTAATGTATAACATGGTGACTATAGTTAATAATAATGTACCACTGTATACTTGAAATTTGCTGAGAATAGATCTCAAGTATTCTTACCATACAAACAAAAAAGTAAATATGTGAGGTGATGGATATGTTAGTTTGGTAACAGTAATCACTTCATAATGTATACATCTATCAAAAATCACATTGTATACCTTAAATACATACAATTTTTATTTTATCACTCATACTTCAATAAAGCTGCAAAAAAAAAAAAAGGAAGGACAAATGGCAACTTTTGTTACACTCACACACAGACATACACAAACTGTAAAACATGATGATGTCTTGATGGGTTTCTTAAAGGCAGAATAAATAAATAATATGTTGGGGGTATGAAATGTTTAAGGTCACTGTATTAAGAAACTAAATGTACTAGTTACCTTGAAACTTTAGTATGTATTTTTAATTCCTAGAATACTAAGAATAGAAATAAGTAATTCCTACACTATTAGCAGGAAAGGAAGAATGACAGAGAGAGAATGAACACAGTAAAGGAGAGAAAAAGAAATGCAGAGCGGGTGGGTCAAATAATAACCTCCAGAAATGAGAGAAGACAAACTCAAATATACCAGTAATAAATTAAGTGTAAACAGACCAAATACTTCATTTAAAAGAAAGACTTCACACTGTATTTAACAAACAGTCTTATCACATGCTCTTTTCAAGAGACAAATCTAAAATACAAGGTATAGAAAAGTTGGAAGTAAATTTTGGATGGAAAAAAATGATCATACAAATACTAAGTAAAAGAAAGCTTGTTTTGGCACATTATAGCAGATAGACAACAAGGTAAAATAGCACTAAAAGAGATAAAGAGGGGCACGACACAATAAAAAGGTTAGTCCACCAGGAAGGTATTAGCAATTTAAAATCTGTGTATATCAATTAAGAGAATTTCAAAATATATAAAACTTAAATGGACAGAACTCTAGGGAAACTGTCAAATCCACTATCATGTGTGATTTTAACATACCTACTTCAGTAACTGATAGCACAAACTCAGCCTTCATCTTTACAAACAACTTTAAATATAATTACAACATACACAAAAACACAAAGAGCTCTGGGCCCTGCGTGGCTCAGGCCATGATCCCAGGGTCCTGGATTTGAACCCCATGTCCGGCTCCCTGTTCAGTGGAGAGCCTGCTTCTCCCTTTCCCCCTTGCACGTGCTCTCTTCTCACTGTCTCTCTCTCAAATAAATAAATAAAATCTTAAACAAACAAACAGCCTCTATCATGCCACAGATTTCCTATGAACGTGCACTTTGGGTTGAATACCTCATACTAATTTTAGAAAAGACAGGGCCTCAGTCCAGTGCTTTCTTACTTTTGGAGTCAAGTACTCCTCTGAGAATCTGAAGGAAGCTCTGGACCCAGTCCACAAGGAAAGAAACAGTCATGGAAACAGGGAAGGGAGGTAAGGTCATAATAACACAAAATCAAGTTATATTATACAGACTTACACATCCAATGTTTAAGTGAAAAATTAAGGTTACAAAACAATGTATACTATGAGCTCAATTTTGTTAAAAATTATACATACAGAGCAGAAACTTAAAATGCATGAAAAGAAATAGGTCACCATAATTACACCCAAACAGAGAAAATAAAACTTGCCCTTAGCTCACAGGAAAACCAATTCCAAGTGGATCACTGATCTCAATGTGAAGAGTAAAACAACAGTTTCTAGAATGTAACTGTCCAACAAAATTTAACATGTTACATATGTAACTGAATGTTTTCTAGTAGCCAATTAAAAGAAAAAGTGTAACTTATTTTATAGTATGTTTTTTAACCTATTATCCAAAATATTACCATTTCAATATCGATTTAAAAAATTGATAGCTTACATTTTTTTGGGGTACTAAGTCTTTGAAACCTGCTATATATTTTACTCTTAGTATGTAGCTATTCAGAGTGGCTGCTTGTGGCTAGTGGCTACCATATTAGACACTGCAATTCTAGAAAAGAACTTACGTTTACAGAAAACAACTCTTTCTGTAGTGGAAGCTTGACAGACCATCACCAGTACTAGCAACAACAACAGCAAAAGACTAATAAATTGGACTACGCTTAAATTAGGAACTTTTCTATCCAGACACCCTAAGACTGTCAAAAGATGAGCTACAGAGTAGAAAAGGCTATTTAACTGAAAGAGGCCCAGATCCTGAATTACGAAAAAGGACAAAGGATGAGGAGCTAATTCTCTGGATTTTCTAAACTGTCTCTAAGAGGCATGTGGCACCTTTAATTCCTCCCCCCAAATGCATTCCCCCCCCCCATTCGACTTACCAGTTCCACAAGACTGTTGTTGGTGAGAATGAGTTCTGTCAGACAGGGTAAAGCCTGATCAAGTCCCTCACCTATACGGCTAAAATGGAGGGGAAAAAAAGACTCTTCGTAAAAGTGAAAAATAGGTAAGCTAACAATTTTATCTAAGTCCTTGTACAGAAGATTTCAGACTCCAAAGGTGGAAGAACTTAAGAGATCTTTCTCCCAACACCCTAACTGACAGAGGGAAAATGAAGCACAAAGCAGCAGCCTTATCTAGGGTCACAGGGTTAGTGAGTGGAAGAAGTGGGATGATTTTAGAACCCATGCCTCCTGAGGGTTGCCTGGGGTTCTTTCCGTTACCATTTTGTCTAGTGAAAGCTAAGAGAAGAAGAAACCCCCGAGCAGAACAAACTGCTTAGCTTACTTCATGACTTCTGTGCAGGCGGCGCAGAAATACGAGCTGCATTCACAGCTCAGGGACAGGACAAACGACAACTACACCCTAAGGGAATGTAAGCTCATGAGAAATATGCCTATTTTAAAAAAGCAAGTCACTGGGTTGCCTGGGTGGCTAGTTGAGCATTTGACTCCTGATTTTGGGTCAGGTTGTGATCTCAGGGTCCTGGGATGGAGCGCTGAGTCAGGCTCCATGCTCATCAGGGAGCCTGCTCAGGATTCACTCTCCCTCTGCCCTCCCCCCACTTGCACCTGAGTGCACGCTCTCTCTCTCTCTCAAATATATAAACATATCTTTTTAAGATAAAAATTAAAAAAAAAAACACAAAAAAGCAAGTCACTACCTAGTACTTCTTAAAGACATTGTCTATAGACCTTCAATAATGTTTCTGATAAAATTCACTCAGAGGTGATGAAAGAGGGTCAAAAAAACCCCTCAATTACAGCAAGTAATATTCTAAAAATCAGTTATAAAGAAAAACAAATGGCAGAGGATATGAGGTAGAGATGCTCAGTCAAAAATATAATTGTTGGGGTTGCCTGGGTGGCTCAGTCAGTTAAGTGTCTGACTCTTTTTTTTTTTTAAAGATTTTATTTATTTATTTGACAGATATAGAGACAGCCAGCGAGAGAGGGAACACAAGCAGGGGGAGGAAGAAACAGGCTCATAGTGGAGGAGCCTGATGTGGGGCTCGATCCCATAACGCCAGGATCACGCCCTGAGCTGAAGGCAGACGCTTAAACCGCTGTGCCACCCAGGCGCCCCAAGTGTCTGACTCTTGATTTTGGCTCAGGTCATGATCTCAGGGTCCTGGAATAAAGCCCTGCATGCCTGCATGGAGCTTCACACTCAGTGGGGAGTATGCTTGACGATTTCTCTTCCTCTCCCCTTGCCCCTCCGCCTGCTCTCATGCGCAGGCACGCGCGCACTCGCCCTCGCTCTCTCTCTAAAATAAATAAATAAGTCTTCAAATACACACACACATATATATAATTGTTGAAATTTACATATCTTTTTAATATAAGTCTTCTGATAATTACAATTATTGTTTTAGAAGCCAAAATATGTACAAAACAGCATGTCTGTAATTTAAATATCTATTATCATGAATGTATAAGTACTTCTGAATAGATGCAAATAAACCAAGACCAATACCAAGTTAATCTCTGGACCTGTATGGGAAAAGTGCAGCTTATTTCTCATTTTAAGAAACATGTAGGCTCAACTGGCAGTAAGTACTATGGCTTCTTCAGGGAACACTGCAACATTTACTCTTGGGGGAAAAAATTACTTTCCACTAGCAGACACTTACCATATTCTATTGTTGTTCACTAATAATGTTTTCAGTCTTCTCAACAAAGGAAAACCATCCAGTTTCCTGATTTCATTGTCAGAAAAATCAATAGCATCAAACTGGTCTAAGGTAGCACCTAGATTTTCAATGACAGGAATTTTATACCCTGTAAAATGGAAGACAAAAAAATACACAAGTATTAATATGGTTAAAAGGTATATTAAAACCGAAGCCGTACTTCATGGTAATTTGACTCAAAGCTTCCATTTATTCAGAAAGTGTTTACCTAGCACCTACGTTGTGCCAAACATTGTGCAAATAACTGGTACATAAAATGAGGAACAAGAGTCACACGTCCTAGCTGCCAAGAAGCTTACAGTCTAGGGAGTGGACATGAACAGAGTCATGACAAGGCCAAGGGCTATGATAATGAGGACACTGATCAATAGCAATATTGGTAGCTAACATTTGCAAGAGTATTTACACAGTGCTTCACACTGTTCTCACCAATGCCCCAGAAGTAGTTAAATGGCATAATGAGAATTTACATCTTAAGCTGCTTGTAGTCAAGTGTCCAAGTCTTGTTCATACATTGTGGACAACAGTTCTTAACCTCTTTTGCAATCCCACAGGCCATAGAACTTATCAGGATATCCTCCTGATATCATGACAGTTCCCCCTTACTCTACACCTTCCCCAGCTCCAATTCAGAGTTCAAGGTCAACAGTTTACAGGCAATAATAAACCACCCTGTGAACAATTCACTCAAATACTCACGGATTTGTCTAAAATGGCAAAACTACTGTACTAGCTGGCAGAAGAAAGAAAAGAACCCCAGCCTCCGTTAAAGTACATAATTCAGAGCTGCAAGGGTTACAGCAAAGTAAGTGCTACACCAAAGCAGTATCCTCAACACTGGAGAGACGGCAAAGATCAATCTGCACCGAGAGCGAAAGTGGTCAGTTACTTTTGAATGTAACTCGTTAAACTGAATTTCAACAAAATAAAAGCACTGGGCTTTGTCAGCAAGGAATCCAAACCGAAAGCGGAGCCCGAGGCAGGGCACCTCAGCCAGTGTTGTCCCCGTGGAGCCAAATCTCAGGCCCAAACTGTACTACTGTATTATCTTATTCCCAGAGAAACTGCTCTTCACATCCTTCCTAAAGTCATTTCCTTTAAATGCTGATTAGACCGCAGCACTCCCAATTTCTTAACAAGCCTTACTAAGGTTGAAATGGCTGCATGAATTTGAATAGTTCAAAGCTTCCACCACCTTACACAAGGCACTCGTAGTACAAGCCTCTTTAGAAAAAAAATTTAAGGATTTTATTTATTTGAGAGATAGACGAAGAGCACAAGCAGGGGGAGCGGCACGCAGAGCGAGAGAGGGAGAAGCAGACTCCCCGCTGAGAAGGGAGCCCAACTAGGGGCTCAATCCCTGGCCCCGGGGATCACGACCCAAGCCGAAGGCAGACGCTTAAGCGAAGAACCACCCAGGTGCCCCTACAATGTTTTGGTAAAAGGGAAATGTAAGACAATTGAAGCTAGTAAAAAAGAAATCTTGCGGATCCAATCGCTTTTGTTCTCAAAATTCATTTCCTCCCTCGCAAATTATGGGTAATTAACACGTAGCCTATCTATACTACCACAGTAACAGTTCAACGTATTTACTGAGAAGCAACGAGCCGCTGAGCACTAGGATTACAACTACCAACATTTTCCCAGCTCTCTAACAGTTCAGACTGCGAAATACGCCAAGCAAGGCCTAGTTGAGGCCCACGCGTGTGGATCAGAACGCGATCAATCAATCGGCTGGACGTGTGAGTAGGAGCGGGGATAACTGAAGCCTCAGGAGGGCCTAGGGATGGTTTTTGGGTAGCAACGGCAACACTCAACCCCGGGCGGTGCTTGGCGCCCATAATGCAGGCCTGCTGGCCAAGCGCCGGCTCTCCGCGCACGCGGCGGGGTGGGAACCACTGGGCTGCGCGCGGAGGCCCGCCCACTTCCCTAGACGTACCCCGGAGGTCCAGCTCGCGGTCCCGCACGGCGTTGGTGTACTGAGCCGCCTGCTCGATCAACTCCGCCGTCAGTTTCACCATCCTGCCGCCTCCCGCTGCTGGTGCGACGGCCCGCCGGCTATTCCCGCCGCCTCCCGCCCGCCAGACTTCCCGGCGTCCTCCGCGCCCCGCCGCAAGGCAACACCAATCGCAGCCGGCGCATGCGCGCGCAGCTCGACGTCCAGGCAGAAGCAATCGAAGAGCGACGTCCCCGATCTCGTTCTCTTTGGAAGCCCAGGCGAGCGCTGAGCTTGTGGCCGGCTCTGGGTTCTTCTTTGAAGCGTATCTGGAGGAGGGCCCCTGATTCCAGATGTCTGTGTCCGCAAGTAAGCAAAATGTGAAAGCCCTCTAGTGGAACTTTCTTATGCATCCATGCACCTCGAGGTGGGAGGAGACTCTCTCTGTCCTCACTCCACCCAGGAGGGACGGGCACCCGTGGGATCCAGTGAAGGGGGCCAGGAACTTCAGGTTCCCATTCCGGTCCCATGCTTTGGCCCCCAGGCTGCCACGTGAGAACCAGGGCAAGGTCAATCATAGGGCCACTTCGTTGGGATCATCCTACCGCCCGGTGAGCCCGACCCATCTCCGCACACCCTTCAGTTTTCTGTTAGGCCTGTGATCTCCAGACATTTAAATATTTAATGGAAGCATGATATACAGAAAAGTGCGCAAACCGGGAATTTGCAACGTGACGAATAGCCACAGAGTGAGAACACCTGCGTTGCTGCCTCCCAGTCCAGAAAAAGAACACTTTTCTGAAAGCCTCCTTCCCTTCCCAAGGCAACCAGGAATCGAACACCATAGATTAGTTTTGCTTGCTTTTTTCCTTTTCTTTTTTTCTTTTTAAGATTTTACTTATGTATTTGAGAAAGAGAGAAAGCACAAGGGGTGGGTAGGGGGCAGAGGGAGGAGAACCAAACTTCCCCTGAGCAGGGAACCCAACATCCCCTGCGTCCCAGGACCCTGGAATCATGACCCGAGTGGAAGGCAGACCCTTAACCAAATGAGCCACCTAGGCTCCCCAAGTTTTGCTTGCTTTTGATACAAATAGAATCATGCAGCGTGCTTTCCTGCCTGGTTTCTTTGGCTTTGTACTATGACTGGAATCCACCCAGGTTGCGGAGCAATGGCTTGTTTACTTTCGTTGCTGTATAGAATTCCATTGTGTATCTTATACCATAACTTAGTCATTCTGCTGTTGATGGACATTAGGGTTGTTTCCTTTGGGGGCTATTCTGAATAATGCTGCTATGCATATGCTTGTACATGGATCCAACGCACACGAGCCAGAGTTTCTCCAGAAGTAGAACTTCTGGGACATAGGGTATGGTATCGTCAATAGGTAATGCCTAACAGGACAGGAGGCTGAAATAATACACATACTGTAGCTGTGTGTAAGGGTTTCCATGCTTTCAACCTCAGCCTCATTAGTACTGCCAATATAATTGTGATTCAGGGGAGCCTGGATGGCTCAGTCAGTTAAGCATGGAACTCCTGATTTCGGCTCAGGTCACAGGCTCTGCATGGAGCCTGCTTGGAATTATCTCTCTCCCTCTGCTCCTCCATGTGCGAATACTCTCTCTCTCTCTCAAATAATTGAGGGAATTCTGGTTACTGTGTAGTGGTATTGCACTATTGTTTTGATTAGCTTTTCTCTAATGAGTTTGAGGACCTTCTCATGTATGTTTATTCGGATATCTTTTGTGAAGTGCTCCTTCAAGTCTCTGGTCCATTTTTTTTCCTACTGGATTGTCTACCTTTTTCATATTGACTTATGGGATTTCCTTATATATTCTGGATGTGAGCACGCTCTGTGGCTTGCCTTTGCCCTTTTTTTTTTTTTTTTTTGGTTAAAACTGCTTAAATGCTTAAATACTAAAGAATTCACAGAGACCAGAAATATTGTCCTCGTACAAGTCACCAATGCTGCAAAACACAAATTGTAATCCATTTTGTTCTGTTTAAGATAACATCCTATCCCCCAGATCACCAAGTCATAATCTAGGCCGCAATTCAAATCAGAAGGCTACGAAAGTGGCCTCCTCACTCATTTTGCAATGGGAACAAGCTTTCAGATGGTCCAATTCAAGAGGAGTCACCAGAGGAAGAACTTAGCTCTGGAAGCCCTACCCATTGACTGCCTTTTGTCCTCTTTTGTCGGCGGATGGTCTTGGACAGGAAACACTTTTCTGCTTATTGGCCTTTTCACTCTTAATGGTATCGTTTGATGACTAGAAGTTTCTAATTTTTATGTAATTCAATTCATCTTTTCCTTTCTGGTTAGAGGGTTGTGTGTCTGTACATGTGCCCCCAAATATTTTGTTATTTTCTACTGGCGGCTTGTTTTTCCTTTCACATGTAGCTCTACAATCCCCCTGGAATTGATTCTTTTTGAACTTTTTATTGAATTACAATATACTCACAGCAGAATGCAAACCACACACACCCAAGTAACTGGCATCCGGATCAAGAACAGGACATTGCCACATTCTAGAAGCTCCCTTCTTGTCCTTTCAGTCACATGCTTGCCCCAATGGTAACCACATCTTGCATAGATTGGTTTTGCTGAATTTTATATTTATGCAAATAAAATCGTACCTTATGTATCTCTTGCTTAACATTGCATTTGTGTGTAGATGTAGTTAATCTATGATCATTGTTATATAGTATTTCATTGGAATATTCCAGTTTATCCATTCTGTTGATGAACATTTGGGTAATTTCCAGTTTGAGCTATTGTAAGTGGCGCACCTATTAACATTAAAATACATGTCTTTAAATGAACACATGTGCTAATGTATACATGGAAATGGGATTGCTGGGTAAACTTACATTCAGCTCAAATAGGTTCTACTAGTTTTCCAAAGTGGTTGTTCCAATTTACACTCCTTATTAAGATTTGTACTGTCTGTCTTTTTAATTTTAGCCATTCTGGTGGGTCAGTAGTGGTATTGCACTGTGGTTTTAATTATATTTTCCTAAGTACTAACACAGTTGAGAACTTTAAAAAATATATTGTCCATTTGGATCATTGCTTTTGTGAAGTTGTCTGTTTTTCTATTGGGCTGTTCTTTTTTACTGATTGGTAGATTTTTATATTTTTTCGATATGAGTTCTTGTGAGATATAATATAGTGAATATGTTCCCTCTCTGTGTGGATTGCCTTTTCATCCTCTTAACGGTGTCTTTTGATGAACAGTTCTTAATTTTAATATAGTGTAATTTATGAACTTTTCCCTATGTGATTAATGGTCTTTAAGTCCTCTTTAAGAAATTTGCCCACCCCCAAATCATGAATATTGTCTTCGAAAAGTTTTGTTATTTCACCTTTCACATTTAGATTTGCAATCTTTCTGGAATAGATTTTTGTGTGTGGTCTGAGGTAGGGATCCAGATACATTTCTCCCCATATGGATATTCATTTGACCCAGTATCATTTATGGAAAAGACCATCCTTTCCCCCACTGCTCTGCAGTGCCACCTTTCTCATAAATTAAGTGTCCAAATATGTGAAGGTCTGTTTCTGAACTGCCTATTCTGTTCCATGGGTTTAGTTGCCTGTTCTTGCATAATATCATACTGTCATTTAAAAACTTGATATTTGCCTTTAAAAAGGGCTCACACTTTTTATTTTCAAGATTGTCTTGGTTATTCTTGTCCTTTGCATTTAGTATAAATTTTAGGTCCACTTTGCATCTAAGAAAGAACACATGCTTTGATTTATATTGTATTGGATTTGTAGATAAGTTTGGAAAATGCATGTCTTTACAATACTGAGTATTCCAATCCATGAACGTGGTGTAACCTTACATTTATTTAGATTTTATTTAATTTGTTTTTGTGTTTTATAGTTTTTTGTGTAGAGGTCTTATACATCTTTCACTAGGCCTATTCTAGGTATATAATAGTTTTTGCTACTGTTATAAACATCAAGATCTAAAAAAGCATCAGAAGCTAAAAAAATCCCATATTCTAATTATTAGTTTATGTTACATTGAAATATAGTTGAAATACAATTTCAGCAATTTCTAGTTGAAATACAATTAATACAATTAAGCATTGTATCCAGCAGTCTTGCTAAAAAGTCCATAACCATTCTTTTGGGTTTTCTACGTACACAACCATGCTATCTGAGAATAATGATAGTTTTATTTCTTTCTTTCCAATTCTTATACTAGTTCTTTATTTTTTTAAAGATTTTATTTATTTATTTGACAGAGATAGAGACAGCCAGTGAGAGAGGGAACACAAGCAGGGGGAGTGGGAGAGGAAGAAGCAGGCTCCCAGTGGAAGAGCCTGACGTGGGGCTCGATCCCAGAACGCCGGGATCACGCCCTGAGCCGAAGGCAGATGCTTAACGACTGAGCCACACAGGCATCCCACTAGTTCTTTATTTTTTTTGCCTTGTTTCACTGGCTGGGATCTTCAGCATGATGTTGTGCACAATGCTAAAAGCAGACATCCTTTAGCAGGTAGGGGGGTGGGGGAAGAACCCTAATCAAGTGGTCAGTGCTAATATCACCAATAACGGAACAAATCAAAATCCTGATTCGCGTACTAGAATGCAGTTAGAAGGACACAACATCACTTCTGTGAGACCCCTGTCCAAGATGCATGACCTGAATGGAAATGTGAGGAAACCTCGGATAAATACAAACTGAGGGACAGCCTACAAATAACTGGACTGTAGCCTTTAAAGGTTCAAGGTCATGAAAGTCAGGGAACTGATCAATTGTTCTAGATTGAAGACTAAGAACACATAATGACTAAATTCAAAGAGTGACCTAAAATGGATCCCTTTGCTAAGGGCATTGTTGGGACAATTCAGGAAACTTGAAAGCAGTCAGAGGGTTGGGTGGCTGTGTAGGAGAAGGCCCTTGCTTATAGGAAAAGACTCCAAAGTACTTTGGAGGTAATAGGGTATCATATCAGGAACTTACTCTCAAATTGTTCAGGAAAATATTTCTTTGTACTCTATTTGCAACTTTTCTGTAGTTTTACTTCGAGATTGTCTCAAAATAAAAAAGTTAAAACGAAATAATACGGAACACTTAGTTCCAGAGAGGACCACCAGGTGGGGCCCTTAGACCAGAGAGCTAGTTTTACTTGGCCCTTCTCTTTCTGGATTAAAAGAAGGGGTTTCTTTACTTCGAAAAAGGAAAGTTGTATGGATTGTATGGATGTCCCTTGCTTCCGTACATGAACAGAGACATAAATCAAACCATAGGTGGTTTTATTCATTGTACGATATCCCTATGAAGTTGAGATTACCTTTTTTGTTAATTTCATTTCTTTTGGGTACGGTTTCTCAATCTCAGCACTGTTGACATTTTGGGGCTAGATAATTCCTTATTGTGGGGCTGTCCTGTGCATTGCAGAATGTTTAATAGTATCCCTGGCTTCTGCTAACTAGATGTCGGTACATACCTCCAGCTGTGACAACCAAAAACATCTCCAGACATTGACAAATATCCCCTAGGAGACAGAAATCACCAACAGGTTGAGAACCGCTGTTTTTGGTAACAGATGTCTATGTTCTGAGCGCTTTGGTTCCTCTTTGCTCAACAGGGAGCCTAAGAGTTTTCTGATCACTCCTAGTGTGGCTGCTATATTGTGTGTGTGTGTGTGTGTGTGTGTGTGTGTGTGTGTGTGTGTGTGTGAGGGAGGAGGGAAGCTTTGGGTGGTGGGAACTAAACCCCGGGACCCAGGGTTCTGGTGGGTGTTTGGTGCTGTATCACCTAGGGGTGCTGTTCCGTGCACAGACAAACCACAGAGGCTGGGGTGTCAGGAAAGGCCTTGGGCAACCAGCCAGGAAGGATAAGTCCTGGGTTCAAGGAAAGAAAGCAGCAGAGAAGGCTGGGGTAGGACACAAACTCCTTTCCCACAGCAGCAAGGACCCAGATGCCTCCCAGCTGAATGGGCAGAAACTTAAGATGCTAGAGAATGGCCTTGGTTTCCATTATCCCTGTTTGTTCTTATTGAAAGTCCTTTCTGCCTCACTTCTCTACCTCCTTCCCTTTCCATCTTCTAATCTGGACCTCCACCACTCACCTGCTCCCAGGGGCCCCACCATACCTCAAGCATTCAAGTGTACAGCCCTCTTCAGCCATATTATGGTGATTCAAATGCAGTGGAGGGCAGTCTCCCCAAATTCAAATGCACTCTACGGCTGGCCACATTTACACCATGTTGCCCTTCCTTCTGGTTTCTTTAAAGTTCAATTCCCCTCCCTTTCCATTATAGGTATATCATCTGTAGAAAGTGTAGCTTCCCCCAACCCTTTCAAGGGCTACAAAGTATCAAGTCAGCAGTGGCCTGGGAGCAATGGAGATGAGCATGTGGGGACCATTGTGAGGTGCCAAAGAATTTGGGGACTAGGTCAGAAGACTGTCATCTCCTGGCAGTAAAGCTAGGTTAAAACAAATGCATCATGGCTGGATTTGGCCAACTGCGGAATGAACGCCCCCTCCTGCAGAGAGCCAGCCTCCCTCCCTAGAGACAGAAAGGGAGCCACCTTGCCAGCGTGTGGCCCAACGCAAGTCACTTTACCTCTAGGAGCCCCAGTCTACGCAACAACAGATTTAGAGGAGATGATCTGATCTGGACAAATCATATGATTTGTCATATGAAACAAAATCAATGAACATGTCCCACCCATACTGAGTCCAAATATCCTTAAGGTTGGGCCATGGGTGAACAGGCACTTTCTGTGGTCGGTCCTTTTTAACCAGGTGGTGTTTTGTCCTTAGGACTCTGTGAACAGCTTCTCAGCTTGCCAGCACCCTCGGCAGCCCCAGGACTGGCCGGCCCAGCCACTGCCATGAGGGTACGTGCGCTCTGAGGCTGCCTGTTGGCTTCTCGTAGTTGGCGTCCTTTGGGAATAAAAGGAATTTATTTCAGCTTCAGTCCCAAACATGTTAGACCATAGCTCTCGGTGGGTAAAGAGCTCCAGGGGGCTAAAGTGGTGCCTTGCACCAGAGCCGCTGAGCAGTTGCTGCTTTGGATTCAATGGCAGTCTCGGGGGGAAGGTGAACCCCCCCCGATATTCTGCCCAGTCCTGGCTACTGTCCCCCGAACACACTCCCTCGTTCCTTCGTTGCCTCACATTGACAGCTCCAGTCGATTCTTGCTCATGGGGGGCAGCTGCTGGGCTGTGTGGCCTACCCCCGCCTTCTGAGAGCTGCACGGTGCTCCCCTCCTCTGGCTCTGAGCTTGCTGGAAAGCTCCCTGCCGCCGTGTTCCTCTGTACAAACTGTCCCCGTGGCCACAGCTGATGGGGCTGGATGAACGCTGACACAAAGCAGGGTAACCAGGGCGAAGAAGCAGATTCAGAAAGCTCACTTAGGGAGTTTGATTGGTACCAGTTTCTCTTGGGAGATGTCAGGGGTCCTGTCATTTGTTCTATCAACTGGAGAGGCGAGGAGGACAGGCTACAATGCAATGAGGGTCCAGGTCACATTGAATGCTGGCCCCAGGGGTCCCAAGGCCCAGCTGCACCCTTCCTGAAATTCCGAGTCAACCCTGGATTCCTAAAACAGGACCCCTTACCCACTTTTGTTTTTCCCTAAGTCAGTTCTAGGTGGTGCATTTCCTTTATTTGCAGCCTTTACCAAAAATTTGCTGCAATCCAAGCAAATAGAACCTTCTGAGCTCAAAGAGCAGCCATGGTAAAAATCCCATGCAGCACAAAACCTGTGGGTTCAGGGATTTCAGTCACTGTGCAAAAGACAAGCTGTGACCTAATTAAGTCCCTCTTGGCTGCTATAGGTGAAAAGGCACGTGGTCCAGGCTGCGGAGGGCGCCCCCTTGACTGATGGCAGGTATCCCTATATCCAGCCCCTCCACCCAACCAGGCTTCTGTGGCCCGAAGAAAGTCGGTTACCAAAGGACATCCTGGGGCCTGGAACTCTGGGATGTCCCCCATGACTTCATTACACGAACATTCACTAAAGGCTGAAAACCTTCCACTTAATGACATCAAAGAGATCCAGAACCATAGATAAAGCCATTTCACACATTGGTCAACCCCCACGTTTCATCGTTTCATCGTTTCATCGTTGTGCCTTGGAAAGAAATACCGGCTTCTTTGTCATGGGATGTTAACTCTTTTATTAACTTAGGGTTAACATTGTATTTGCTTTGTGGATTTCTCTTTTGAAGTTGTGGATTCAATAAACAACAGCTGGCTTCCCCCAGCTCCTAGGGGCAAGGCAAATGCATTACAGTCAAAGAGGGGAGCAGGACAAAATGGAGAACGAGCTCGAAAAAATTTAAGGCAAATGTCACTCCCATATTAAAGGGAATTGATCAAGCAGGTCTGCATTTCAATGAAAATATATGAAATATTTGTCAAAATAATTAACATCAGTAAAAATTAGAACATGTAGCTTATAAAATGCCTACACAGGTTTGGCAGAAATAAATCCAACCGTGTCATTAGGCTCGTAGTACACACAGACACAGGAGCATCCACCTTAAGAACAAGTCTCCTGGCAAGCAGAGGCCAAGTGTATTTCAAAAGCAATTCCACGAAATGGGCAGTGATGAGATTAATGACTCATGGGCTGGGTTTCCATTTTGGTAAGAGGAATTGCTTAAGTCACTGGGGCTCCCTGGGGCTGGCCCCCAGGATACCTCCGGGGGACCCTCCTCAGAAGGCTGTGCGTCGGGTAGAGGTGATCATTTGGACCAGGAGCCTCCTGGAGACACGACAGAACGTGGTGACAAGGGGCGCTCGGCTCACCTACAGAACAGTGCGGTGGAGAAAGGAAGGGTCTTCCCATCCAGATTTGGAATCGGACATTCTAAGACATCGCTGCAGTTCCAGAAGTAGCCGACTATGGAGAAGTAGACGCGCCATCCCCAGTGGTCATATATTTTACACTCCCAAGTCTATTTTATTTACAGTCTGACCAAACCGTCCCCAGACCGCTCTGTGGCAGGCGGGGGAGCAGTGCGCACCCGGCCGCGCATCCCACGTGGGGAGACGGCCTGGGCCTGGCGGGTGAGATTCATGGAGGCTGCACAAAAGCACAGGGAGGAGAGGGATGTGTGAGGCCAAGCATCTTGCCTTTCTGCTTTGGTCTTGAAGATTCAGTAAACGTATGGTCCCAGAAGCTGCTCCCAAGTCGGAGCTGTGGGTTCCCGGAATTCCTGCTGTTCCCGTTGCGGGTCTGCCAGAGGAACGGAGCCAGCAAGCAGAGTTCGAGAGGCTATCACTGTTTGAGGAACACCTCCTTGAGGCCCACCACCCATCTGGGCCGGGTGCTCAGAGATGCCGCAGAAGGACCTTGCTCCCGGGGAGATAAAGCTGTCAGATGCGGGGCACCCCTGCGAAGGCTCTGGCTGACAGTCTGGAGAAAAGGCAGAGGGACGGACGGACAGGAGAGGCCCCGCCCTCTGCAGTCAGCCCGGTGCCCCTACCCAGCCAGGAGGCACGTGCGGCAGCAAAACTGAATGAACAGCTTCCGTTCACAGAGCCGGTTGGACTTCACCATCTCACAGAACGTTTCGTCAGCTGGGGTCCCAGCAGGAAAGAGAAAGGAGAGACATGTCAGACATTGGGGCCTGTTAAGATTGTTCCAACCATCCCCTTTCACTGGGCCCTCATGATGGGTTGGGGGAGAGGGGGGGTCACAGAGGAAATGGGGGCAGCAGCCAGGGTGGCCCTCACCGTCCTCCCCTGACATGCGAAGCCTGGTGTGGCAGAGGGGGCACCTAGCATGCAGGGGCTCACGCGGGTATAGATAACGGGGAACTCGAGGTATGGAGGGTGAAGGGGGCTGCACCAGCCGGGCCTCAGGGCTCCCGTGCATGTCTTTCCAGGTAACTATGGTGGTGGGAAACCTAGTAGGAAGACTCTGGGGTTGGGGGGGGGGTAGGGTAGGAGGGGCAGGCATGGAGGCTGCTCCTGCATCCTGGGAGCACCCCGAACCGGATGGGATGGGGCGGGGGGAGAGCTGTCAAGGCTAATGGAAAGGGGAAGGGGAAGAGGGAGGGAGGCCAGCCCATCCCAGCTGGCTGCTGGCTTGTGAAGCTGCCTGGCCACTGATGGGACCTGGGAGACCCTCTTGTGACCGCCCCACTTTCTCGGGCTGGATATATAACCTGAATAGGTGTCATTCTAAAGAGGGAGCCTTTGAAAGTACACGATTCTGCAAACCAAAGAAATGACCAACACCAAGGTGAGACCAATTTGAGATCTGCAGGGCACGCTGGGTTTGTGCCTGGCCAGAGCGGGCCGGTGACGGCTCCGTGGGATGGCCAGCTTTCCAAACTGGCAGGCCAGTTTACCGTGCCCAGAGCCGGGCTGCACTATTCCTCCCAGTGACCTGCTGAGCATGGAATCTTCCCGGCCACACCAGGCCTCCAGGCCAGCGTCCTCTGGCTGGAATCCCCACACTACTCTCTGGTCTCCCTCAGAGTTCAGGCCTTCACGGCCCTCCCTGGTCTCCAGTGGACCTCGAGGCCCAGGGCTCTCCCACAGCACAGACGCGGGGCTTCCCTCTGGGACATGGGGTCCTCGACTCTGGGCTCTGAGGCTGAGACCGTCCAGGCCTCCCGGCTTTGAGCCCCGAGGTCAGGCCTCTCCGAATGGAACTCACCACGCCCAGGCCGCGGGGGCTTCCGGCATGAGAGTGGGAATGGTAGGAGAAGAAAATCAGTTCTAAGAGTCACCCAACACATAGATCGGCCATCGCTTGGTGGCCAGGATGCCTTGCCGGTCAATGTTAGAGGCATTAAGGGACAGCAGGAGGATGAGAGGGGTCCCTGATGGTCACCCAAAGAAGTGGCCTGCACACCCATTCATGGGGGCTGCTGTTCCTGCAACTCCTTTCCCTTTCTCTTTTGACCTGAAGCTGGCGAGCTGATCTCCTCCAAGGGCAGCCCGAGGCTAACAGACCCCCGCAGCCCCCGGGCACTCACCGTTGCTGCACGTGTGGTTGGTGATGCACGTGCTCCCCAGCAGCGTGAAGCCCGTCTTACACCTGCTGCAGTTCCTGCTGGAGCCTTCGCAGCTCAGGCAGCTCTCGTCACACCTGCGGGAGGACACGGGTTCATGCTGCTGCTGGGGGAAGGGGCCCGACTGCTCCGGGCACCCCTCCCGGAGCCCCCCTACCCTCCCGCGTGGCACCCACCCTGCAACTGTCCGCCGTGATGGCGTGAAACCCCAGCCAAGCGTCTGCACATCCTTCCTCCTGTCTGACTGCACTACTGCCCTGGGGGAGTGAAGACGGTCATGGCAGGAGCCTGCCCAGGGAGGCCCAGGCCCCAGTGGCTCACAGACTCCCTGTGGCTCACCTGGACACCTTCTTGGACACTGTGGCACCCACCCCACAGCTGGCTCCTCAAAGAGCATCAGCACATGCACCCCTGGGCAGCTGCCCAGCTCTGACGGCTAGAAGGTTGGGACTCAAGGACAGGGATGTGGCAAACCCGATCCTGGAGCTGGCCTGGGGGACCAATGTGGCCCATGAGGCTGAGCAGCCTTCACAGTGATGCCAGCCTCCCCCCAGGGCAGGTGGGCAGGGTGAGGCTCTTCCAGTCCCTGCCCCAGAGATGGGACCTGGGACTCTTTCTAATGCAGAGTACGGTGACCCCCCGGGTAGGGTTGACACACTGCGGCCCGCAAGCCCCATCCAGCAGTTCTACTGGAACAGTCACTCGCTCACCTATATATCATCTGTGGCTGCTTCCGCAGTGGCAGAATTGAACAGCTGTGACGGAGACCACAAGGCCTGCCAAGCCCAGACTACTGACCACTGGGCCCTCTACAGGAAGAGCTCGCCATCCCTGCCTTAGGGCCTGCATCCACACCTCACCCCTCTGGGCCATATGCGGACCTGGGCCGCACCTGCTGCCTTTCCTGAGTCCAGCTCCTGGTGACTGGGTCTCACAGTGCTCCAGCCTGCCGCCCACCTTCTCCATGGATGCCCGCTGCCGGTGGAACCGGCCCGGGAGGCGGAGCTCAGGCAGGGTGGGCGGTGCATCTGGAGCAGAGTCCAGCTCCTGGTCTGCCCTGTTCGGGCTTTGCTGAGGACCCAGGCCACCTGCCCCGTCAGCGACTAGACGCCATCAACAAGGCTCCTGTCGGCCTCTCCCCCAAGCAGCGTTCTGCTGGGTTCTGATTTCACCTTTGTTTCTCCCTGCGTGGAGCCCCTGGGGGGGGTCACACCCTCGGACTTGATGAGAGGTGGGTTTTGTTCTGGTAAGGATGACCCCACGCTGGGGTTCAGGCCCATAGTCTGGATTCATAAATGGGTAAATCCCGCAGGCAAACTTGCCCTTCTGACGTCCTCCTCCGATAGCAAGAGCTTGGCCACCGCCCCCCAGACAACCTGGAGGGGAGGGCAGGCCTGCTGTGTGCGACCCTGTTTCTATGCTCTTTGGGGAAGCTGCTAGGGTCTGGCCCCTGTCCTGCTGCGCCTTGGAGGTGGCCCAGCCAAAGACCCCCGATGCCACAGCATAAGGGATGACTTCCCCTGGGGATCCCTGGCTTCTTTTACCGACTACCCCTGTCCTACAGTCGTCTCAAAGGCCTGGGGCCAGCACTCCCGGGCCGTGGTGGAGGGCTGCTTCCACGTAATAGTGAGTGGCGCACGCTAAGGTAGGGGGCCGCCTGCTTGTATTTGGAGAAGGTGAGCCTTCTTCCACAGGCTCGGGGTCTCCCTGCCAGCCCCAGGTGGGAATGCAGGTGTGTCAGTCTCTATGGCTGTGTAACAGACCACCACAAACCCAGCAGTTGAACTCAACACCATTCAGTATCTCCCAGTTCCACAGGCAGAGTCCTGCGCAGGCTCCGAGCAGCTCCCTGCTTGGGGTCTCACAAGGCCCAGGTCAAGGAGTCGGCTAGCCTGGGCTTGGATGTGGAGGTTCCAGGTCAAGGGAAGAATCCAGCATCATGCTGCTCCCAGGGAGGGATGATGCCCCTCCAGGTAACACCCCCACCCCCACCAACCGCCTTGAGGTCCCTGCTTCTCTGAAAGCTCCTTGGCTCTTTGCTCCTCTTGGCTCCTTTCTGCCCCTCAGGCAGTCCTTAGGCAAGGGGCTTTCAAAACACCTCTAGTTCTATGGTACCTACTTCCCCCGCAAACAGCATGGCAGCTTTGTCCTGCCAAACTCTGGAAGTGGGCCGCCCACTGTAGCCCCTGTTCCCCTCTTCCCTGCTCCATTGCAGGGGCCATGTCCTCTTCCTTCCTTTCACCTTTAGGCTGTTCCAGGTGTCGGTCAGACAGCAAGTCTTGTCACACTTCAGTCTGGGCACAGAGCAAAGCAGAAGGCAGGACTGAAGTCTCTGCTCCATTGACCGCCCGGGAGGGGAGGAGGGAGCAGAGAACAGTGGGGAGGCCTGGGGGCATGAGAGGCTAGCCACCTCTCAGGCATGAACCCCACCGAATTGCTCTCTGTCTTCAGAGAGGTCCTTGCTTGCTCTTCTGGGTCCTCTTACTAAGCCTGAAGGTGGCCAGTGCCTCTTTTGAGATCTTTATCATGGACTGTTCTCCACTTTGGGCCTCAGTTTCACGGGTCTTCTTGGCATCCTGGTTGCCAACGCAGCAGGCCTGTGTCCTGGCCAGGCTTTTCCACGGAGCTGTCCTGGGCCAGCCAGCTGGGGCTAGCCACACACCACGCAGCATCCTGGGGCCTGCAGGGGACCACACCCTAAAAGCTGCTGCTGCCTGAGTGGGGGAGGCCCTGTACAACCAAGCAGACCAAGACTAGTCTTCCTTCAGGAGGAATCCACACGGAAGGGGTCTTCGGAGCCAGGGGACTCTAAAGATAGAAGCTTCCTGAAAGGCTGGCATTTCCCCACCTCAGCACCTTGTGCGGGGCTCCTCCTGGGGTGTATCTCCAAGATCTGCTGTGTGAGCCCCAGCACTGGCCTCCCCTCTGGGGCTGAAAGCTTTCCTTCCTGTGGAGGTGAGCACCCAGGAAGCTGCTGTCCTCTGATGTCATGGAGGGGCTTGGGGGGCTGCCTACCTCCTGCCTCCTGGGCTGGGGAGGCCTTGGTTTCTGGGTGTCCTGCGGGGGGCTGGGTTCCACACTCACGGGGATACCCAGCATCCCGTGGGATCCTAGGCGTCTGACAAACCAAAGTGATTATCACCGTGGAATTGCACATTCTCCCTGGGCTGCCGTACTGAGTGTAATTACCCTTGAACCCGTGGGCTCCTTACAATGAAAGGCTTATTCAGACACCCATGCGCAGGACTCAGCAAGGCTGGGTGAAGGTGGCAAGTCTCCTATTTCAAACCAGCTCAAAAGAGGGGGCTGACCCCTGCCCAGATACATAACCCCTTGGGACCTTCTTTCGTGAGTCAAAAAACTGCAAAGACTTGGTCTCTCATTGGCTGACTATAAGGTTTTGTTTGTTTGCTTGTATTTTTGTGTTGTTGTTTTGTTTTGTTTTAAAGATTTTATTTACTTATTTGACAGAGAGAGAGAGACAGCATAAGCAGTGGCAGCGGCAGGCAGACGGAGAGGGGGACTCAGACTCCCGCTGAGCAGACAGCCCGATGCGGGGCTCGATCCCAGGATCCCAGGATCATGACCTGAGCTGAAGGCAGATGCCTAACCAATTAAGCCACCCAGGCACCCCCTTGTTTTTGTTTTAAGAGAATAAATTAGAACCCAGAGCAGTTCTCAAACACAGCCTGGGGAGGCAACCCCACTGTGGGTCCCCAGCCGTGAGCTGGAAGACAGGGCAGGGTCTCCCCAGTCCTGCTGTAATATGCGTCTCCACGCTCCCTAGTGTTGAGTTTATTTCAGAAGGAACGCCCCTCCCCCACCCCACCATCATTATCATCAAGGCCACCTTGCAACACCTCATTATTGCTCTCACCCTGAACAAGACAGGCTGCTCTGCCTGTCCTGGGATCTAGGTTATGAAGTCCTGAGGTAAGGCAATAAATATTCAGCAAGATAAGAGGACACCCAAGCAAACGGCTTCTTCTTCCACTGCTCATGCCCAGTGAGAAACGGAACACTCCAGGGCTGTAAGCCACCAAACAAGAATGGTGCATGACACAGACACAGGTGGGAGAGAGTGAGGGGGTTACAGTCTATGTTCACTGACTGCATAGGGAATGGTTTTAGAATGAGGACATTGTCTGGTCCTAAATTTTCTCTATCTAATGTAAAATGAAAAAAAAAACACAAAAAAACCCAACACATGGTTTCCTTAATTACCATCAGTGTGAATGCATCCTGGGCTGTGGCACGGCAGGGGGGTTGGGGAAGGGGGGGGGGGCTCCTGCTTCCTGCTTTGACCCAGCTACACAGTGCCCAGCATTCAAAGCTCATTAAATGAACAAAGGAATGAAAGCCACCGATGACACTGTGACTTTGGCCATCATCACTACAGGGGTCTACTCCACTCTAAGTGGGTTCTGGTACCCCCCCCCCCACCTACGGCACCCTCTACAGTGATGTGATGGGGCACCCTCCCCCAGCCCTGGGGAAGAGGCCGCCAGACTTGGCCCTCTGGCTGCTCCTTTGCTGGCACAGGGAACCACCATTCACCAGCAATCTTTTTTTTTTTTTTCTTAAGATTTATTTATTTGAGAGAGAGCATGAGCAGGGGGAAAGAGAGAGAGCAAGAATCTCAAGCAGACACTCTGCTGAGCATGGAGCCCAACATGAGGCTCGATCTCACCACCCTGAGATCATGACCTGAGCTGAAATCAAGATTAGGACGTTTCACCGACTGAGCCACCCAGGCGCCCCACCCCTTCCCCAGCAATCTTAGTCTGAGCCAGGAAGACCGTGTGAAAGGACTGCATACCTTCGGCACACTTTGTGGGGCAAGCCCGGCATCTCCTCTGGATAGAAACCTTCGCCACAGGCAGGCACGCATTTCCAGTCTTGGAAGTGGAAGTTTGCCGCACAGTGAATACATTCTTCTCTGCTGGGCCCTGGGGGGTGTGGGACAGAAGCAGAGGTCAGGGACCGCCTGCCCGTGACCATGCTTCAGGCCTGCCACAGGGCCCCGGGGATCCGGGGTTTGGTCCGGATGCCCCATGTTCCCCACCGCAGCGAGGGCTCCCAGGTGCCCACCCCGTGTCTGCACCGGGCCATCCTCACCCATGTCCCCATGTCATTGGGTGGATGTGGAGGCATGAGCCAGACCCAGAATAGTTCCTACTGCCTGTGCCGTGTCTGACGGCCCTGACTCCAAATGTTTCCTTGCCAACAGGCCTTGGTCCTACTGCTTTTTGCTAGAGGCAGCCCCGTGTGGCTTGGAGCACTTGAAACGTGGCTGCACCAAGCTCAGAGGTACTGTACGTGCAGAATACATCACACGCTGGATTCCACACACTTAGCATTAAAACAGACTGAAAAAGTGCTTACTTTTTATTCATTATATGTTGAAATGATAATATTTTAGGTACATTGGGTTAAATAAGATATGTTATTATCCTTATTTCTGCCCGTTTCTCTAGGAAATGTAACACTGTATCAACGGCTCACATTTGTGGCTTGCATATGTCTTTCGGGAGGGTGTGGGAAAAGCGAAGGAAGAGATTGGTGGGGATGGTGTGGGCAGGTAGTCAGTGTGGACAACCAGGCCATTTTCGACAGCAGAGAACGAACA
>NW_024425230.1:7899068-7943838 GCF_017311325.1 Ursus maritimus | reverse complement strand
TTTTTTTTTTTTTTCTTAAGATTTATTTATTTGAGAGAGAGCATGAGCAGGGGGAAAGAGAGAGAGCAAGAATCTCAAGCAGACACTCTGCTGAGCATGGAGCCCAACATGAGGCTCGATCTCACCACCCTGAGATCATGACCTGAGCTGAAATCAAGATTAGGACGTTTCACCGACTGAGCCACCCAGGCGCCCCACCCCTTCCCCAGCAATCTTAGTCTGAGCCAGGAAGACCGTGTGAAAGGACTGCATACCTTCGGCACACTTTGTGGGGCAAGCCCGGCATCTCCTCTGGATAGAAACCTTCGCCACAGGCAGGCACGCATTTCCAGTCTTGGAAGTGGAAGTTTGCCGCACAGTGAATACATTCTTCTCTGCTGGGCCCTGGGGGGTGTGGGACAGAAGCAGAGGTCAGGGACCGCCTGCCCGTGACCATGCTTCAGGCCTGCCACAGGGCCCCGGGGATCCGGGGTTTGGTCCGGATGCCCCATGTTCCCCACCGCAGCGAGGGCTCCCAGGTGCCCACCCCGTGTCTGCACCGGGCCATCCTCACCCATGTCCCCATGTCATTGGGTGGATGTGGAGGCATGAGCCAGACCCAGAATAGTTCCTACTGCCTGTGCCGTGTCTGACGGCCCTGACTCCAAATGTTTCCTTGCCAACAGGCCTTGGTCCTACTGCTTTTTGCTAGAGGCAGCCCCGTGTGGCTTGGAGCACTTGAAACGTGGCTGCACCAAGCTCAGAGGTACTGTACGTGCAGAATACATCACACGCTGGATTCCACACACTTAGCATTAAAACAGACTGAAAAAGTGCTTACTTTTTATTCATTATATGTTGAAATGATAATATTTTAGGTACATTGGGTTAAATAAGATATGTTATTATCCTTATTTCTGCCCGTTTCTCTAGGAAATGTAACACTGTATCAACGGCTCACATTTGTGGCTTGCATATGTCTTTCGGGAGGGTGTGGGAAAAGCGAAGGAAGAGATTGGTGGGGATGGTGTGGGCAGGTAGTCAGTGTGGACAACCAGGCCATTTTCGACAGCAGAGAACGAACAACTAAGGGCTTATGGAGGGGGGAGTGGCAACCCCAAGAGACAAAAGCTCAGAATGAGGGACCAAGAGTCAAGAGGGAGAACCTGCAGCTCAACCAAGTGGACTCATCAGCCTGCGGCAGATGTTGGTCTAGAACGAAGAAACCGCTACCATTGTCCATTGATTCATTCATGTACAACCAGTAAGCACTGGAGTCCACTCGGTGCCAGATGTTGCTGAGGAGCACCCGATGGGGCTCAGAGGCAGCAAGATGGCCGCTGGCTGACAGCTTAGGGGACCGAACACGGCAAGAAGTCATCTTAGATGCTTATGGTGCTCACAGTCCCGGTTAAACTTCTTCCTCCGATTTCGCTGTGCTCTTCGCTTGAGGCCTGGCAGCTAAGGCAGTGGTCTCTGACCCTCTTCCTGGAGTAGCTTCTGGACTTAGAAGGGGCCTCTTGGCTGTGTCAAGGGAAGACCCCCTTGCAGACAGGGGTCTGCAGGGTGGTCCCAGCACCCCAGGGCTCAGTGCGCTGGCAGCTGGTTTCATCTCTCAGAACCACAGCTTGAGGCCTGGAAGGGCATTCTGAGCTCATCCAGCATTGTGAGAGGGATGCAGAAGCAGGAACCTTCAGGGTCACAGGGCCTCCATAATGAACAACCGCCCATGCACCCATCGTGTCCATGTGGTATGTCCCCTTCCTTCACCGCAATGCCCCTCAGACGTGCAGGCTTTCTTTCCAGGTTATGTCATTCTAGATGGAAGATTGCTCCTGTGCTTTGGCCACCCCTCCATCATATATCTCCAGGGAGCATCTGGCATTGGCCACTTGGCCCTTGGAAGCCCAGGGCCTCAGGAGCTGTGCGATCCCTGTGGCTGTCCCCGCTGGGGCCTCCCCTGCTGAACTCTGTTACCCACATTCTCCTGCTTCGGTCACTAGGGTCCTTAATGCCTAAGGAGCTTCTGTGGTGGGGAAGAACACTCGTTTGTGTTTGTATAGTTGACCCCTGACCAGCGCAGGGGTTGGGGCACCAACCCCCATGATGTCGAAAATCTGCATACAACTTTGGATTCTCCCCAAAACTTAGCCACTAAGAGCCTACTGCTGGCCAGAAGCCTTTCTGATAACATAAACGGTCAATTGCCACATATTGTGTCAGTGATACGTGTTATATACTGTATTCTTACAATAAAGTCAGCTCGAAAAAATGTTATTAAGAAAATCATAAGGAAGAGAAAATACATTTACTCTACTGTATTTATTGAAAAAAATCAATGTCTAAGTGGACCCATGCAGGTCAAACCCACATTGTTCAAGGCTCAATTGTACTTAGTTAAAAGTTTGACTTACTGAACTTTATTTTATTTTATTTTTTAAAGATTTTATTTACTTGTTGGACAGAGAGAGACACAGCCAGAGAGAGAGGGAACAGAAGCAGGGGGAGTGGGAGAGGAAGAAGCAGGTTCCCAGCAGAGCAGGAAGCGCGAAGCGGGGCTCAATCCCAGGACTCTGGGATCACACCCTGGGCCAAAGGCAGACGCTTAACGACTGAGCCACCCAGGCGCCCCTGACTTACTGAACTTTAAAGCAGTTGAAGGACATTCAGCCGGGAAGAGGCAGAAGTTCTGGAAACGGATGGTGGTGAGGAACAATGTGGATGTACTTAAAGCCACTGAAGGGTACCCTTAAAAACGGTTAAGCTGGTAAACTTGATGATAGGGCTATCTCGCCACAGTAAAAAAGCTGATTAAACACAAATTTTCAGGACCTACTATTTTCACAATTACCACAATCTCTGAACTTTAGAACCCAAAGTGTCTTAAGGATTCTATTAAGTCTTCGCCAGCTTCAGACACTTGAAAAGCAGCTACAGATCCTAACACTAAGAGCAAAATGGGGTTTGCTGACTCGGGACCCAACACATCATTTGTGGGGCCCCACTACAGAGTGAACACGTGGGGTTCTTGTTCCAAATGCAGGGAAAATGCGCCATCAAGGGTACTAACGTACATGCGTTCCTTGCTTCTTCAATCTCTCTCTCCAGCTGTCATGGAGTTTTTACCTGCTATTTCATGCCCTTCTCCCTTGGGCAGAGGCCTGAGGAAGGGATGCCCATGAGTGAGGGCCGACCCTCACGTGGACCTGGGGCACGACCCCTCAACTCGCCGTGCATATGCTTTACTAGCTGCACAGTCCTGACCGACATGCTACACCCCAGCTGGGGACAAGCTGAGCCAGGCACCTCCCCGTCCCACGGGTCCCCTACAGCAACCCCCGGCTATCAGGCAGCCCCAAAGAGGCAAATCCTCTGTACCGGGACTCTGGGCATCTGGACCAGGAATGGGCAAGTGGCTCGTCCAAATGCCCTGGGGCACTGCCAGCCCCGGGTGGAGATAGATACCACCGTGTCCCACCCTGCACTTGTGCCTGGCCACAACCCTGCGCATGGCCAGGCCCCTGCATCAGTGATGGATCACTGAATTGGGGCAGCGAGGGGAAGGCTAGGTGGGCCTGGGGCCTCCAGGGGGTGGGGAGCTGACAGCTGAGAACGGCAACTTCCAACACAGACTCATAACTAACACTGAGCAAAAAACCTCCAGGCAACTGAGAGCACAGAAGTAGGTCCTCTCCCGAGCAGCTGCCAGGGAGTGGATGCGTGTGTCTCAGGAGCTTAGAGAGAAGCCAGGCAGGCAGGCGCATGGAGGAAGGGAGACCCCCCAGACAGCCTTAGCCCTGCACGCCGTTGAATTACATGCCTGAAGTGACAGAGAAGTCAACGGGTTGAGACGAGAGAAACTATGAGCATCTCTACAAAGCTGTTTGCCAACAGGCAGTCTGGGGACATGGAGAAAGAAAAGTAAATTGAATTATTGAAATCAAAAGCGGGGTAAAGGCGCATTTCTGAATTTTATGGATTTGGGTGACTACGAAACTTAAATAAGTGACATCAGCGACGCTCCTTAATCAACCTGGGCTAAACGAGGGGACAAAACAAAGAATAGAAATGAGGGCAAGAAAATAAGAGGGCAATGGTGAGGAAAAACAGCGAACGGCCAGTGGAGGAGAATGCTTCCAAAAGCCGAGCTCCCGCTGCTGTGGGGTTGTCCCAGGAGGGCGTCCCAGGAAGGCACATGCCCTGCAGGCTCGGGGGTGCTGGCCTTGGCCACAGCCCTGCCTCCTCTGGCACGCCCACACCTGGAAAGCACAGCTGATGCCCACATGGGGCTCACAGGGCCACATGGTGCTGGCGGGGGGTGGGGGTGGGGGGGTGGGCTGTGCTGCTCCTGCCAAGTGCAGGGTCAGGAAGAGGGTCAGGAGGCGAGGACAACCTACAGTGCATCCGAGTGCACAGACTCATAATGCACTTCAACATCTAGAGCGAATAACTCTGCAACAGGAAACCCCGTAACACGAACCCATTTTCTGCTCTTCTGCATAAAAACGGTGCCTGGGAGACAGCTGCGCTATCATCTTTGTGGGGAATTGTAATACACATGAAATTGTTTATAGAAGGCTTTTCCTCTTTGAATAAAATGTTCAAAATGAGGGAAGCCCGGTACCAAGAGGGAAGGCTGTGTTTTCAGAAAGCCTCTTTTGCTTCACCACCGTCTCTCTGAGGCTTACAGTCCGGCGTCTCAGGCAGTGCCTTTCCACGGGGCGGGCTGAGCCCCAGGCAGGTGAGCTTCCCGCGGGCCCCTCAGAGCATCGGCTGCCTGGCTGGAAACCCAGGCTGCCTCATGCAAAGTGAGGTCTCACGATGTTTCTTTATTTTGAATTTTCAAAATTGTGAGGAAAGGAACAGAACATGAAATTTACCGTAGTAACCGTTTTTAAGTGTACGGTTCTGTGGCTTGAAACATCCGTGCTGTCGTGAAACCGTCACCGCCATCCATCTCCAGAACTTTTTCAGCTCCCCCAACTGAAACTCTGGACCCATTAAACACTAATTTCCCCCTCTCCCACTCCCTCCCCTGGAAGGGTCCCTGTGATCGAATGTTGCAATACCCCGCAAAGTCCAGGGCGTCTTAGGGTTTTCCTGGCTTCGAGACAGTTTGCCCAGAGTCAGTGACCCAGGTTCCAACCGTCTGGCATAATGGAAGCAAGGCCCCTGCGGGCGATGAACTCACCCACACAGGTTTGGCAGGTGTGATGGCATTCCCCACATTTGATGAGCTCAGAATCAAAGTAGGTGCCCGGTTCACAGTCTGGAATGCAGCTGCCCCGTGCAAAGCTGTTAAAAGAAAAAAAAAAAAAAGGCGTGTTTTCATATCCCTTCCAAAATTCTAATGAAATTACGATCTGCTCTCACTCGCCTCTCATGAGAGGAAAGGAAAGTTGCTAAACCACAGCTCTTTGTGCTGCCTGAGGTTCCAAGCAAATGAAAGCACAGCAAGAGTGATCCTAAGCCGGCGGGAGGCCAGGCAGGAAGAGATGCCCCCGACCTAGAAGCCCAGGCTCCATCCCCTGGGGCTTCGGTCCTGGTGCGAGAGTCCTCAGGCTGTCTCTTGGTCTGTGATGGCTTCTCTTCATCGACAGGAACAAAGTGGAAGCCAAACCCCGAGGGGAGAAAGTGAGCTTGGGTGGGTCACCCCAGTGGCAGGCTGGCTCAGTCTGGTCGGTCCCAGACCCTCCACAAAGTGTGAGCTCTGATGATGTGTGACTCCGGGTGGCGGTGGCCAGACAGGTCCTAAAAGCCTGCCTTGAAACCTTCGGTGCCTCGCAATGAACTGGAAATAAAATCCACTCCTGGGACCTGACAGGCCCTGCCTGATACGGTTCCTGCCTTCCTGTCTCACCTGGTGGGGACCTACCCTACCCTACTCAACGATACAGCCGAGTATGTGGATTCTGGAATTGTCTCTGGAGCTGGACTGCCCACTGTGGGATCCTGCCTCGGCCACGTCCTAGCTGTGCCACCCCGACCCCGGGTAAGCCAGCACGTGCGGTCCCCTCACCTGTCTCCTCTCCTGGTCCTTGAGACAAGCATGGCTCCCGCACTGGAAGGCTGTTTTGAGGACTAAATGAGCAAGACTCGGGAAACACTGCGAAGGTTATCTGGCACACGGTAGTGCGTCTGCTACTAGGATTTCCTCGGCTCGCAAGATTACACTGGGTTCAATGCACACGTCGAATGGGGTCTGCCACCAGGCACAGGGGACAAGCTCTCTGGCATGTTTGCGAGATCCAGAGATTCCTGCGTTTAGTGGGGCGATGTCAGGGGGTCTGGCAGCCTCTCCACACCCACGGCAGATGCCCGCTCAGGGCTCCAGGGCCACCGAGACTGGCAGTTAAATCAGGTCTTCAGTAACTGATGTTCCCCCTCGAACCCTTCCTGCATTTATCCCCTAAAGAGATAGATGGCCACCAGTCGGCAGCTCGGCTGCTCTCACCGCTTTAACGTGACAGCGATGATTTGAAGCCACAGCTTAAAAGGATATTGGGCAATAAAAGGAAGCTTTCTGTGGATTATGGCTGACAATGTTTTCCGAGTTTGCGTGCCGCTCTGAATGCCTGTCGTGGCTGGAACGGCTGCCTCCGTCCGTGGGGCTACTCCTTGGCAGGCATTTTTCCATCCGTGACCCTATTCCTGACCTGAGCAGCTGAACTCCTCTCTCCCACAGGACTCACGGGACCCAGAAACCAGCTCCCTGGGACTCCCCACCCCCATGTTCCCAAGACAGGAGGCAAGTTCTAGTGAGTTGGGCCCACGGAGCCTCCCCACCTCCTCCCCACCACTAACACCTGCCTGGGATTGGTGTCACCAGCTGTGGCCACCAGCTCAATGCCACCTTTCCCTTTGGGGACTTCCTTCCTTGACCACTTCATCCTTCCCCTGCTAATCCTGCCTTGTCCAGACTACAGGTTTACAGGACCACACATGTGATGTGTGACTCTGGGGGTCCTGCTTCCCTTTCCTCTCCCCAGACTCCCGGGAGCTTGGACCATGGAGCCTCTTCTTTCCTGATCTTCTTCTCCCTGATCTGGAAGAGTAAGGACAGGCTAAGGGGAAACTCATGAAGGCAGGGTCATTGCACTTCCTGGGCAAACTGTTTTTCTCCCCAGTGAGTAAAACGGGAGCAATATTATTAACATCCTAGGGGAGCCTGAGTGGCTCAGTCGGTTAAGTGTCTGCCTTCGGCTCAGGTCCTGATCTCAGGGTCTTGGGATCAAGTCCCACTTCATGCTCCCCGCTCAGCAGGGAGCCTGCTTCTCCCTCTGTCCCTCCCCCTCCTCATGCTCTCTCTCTAACAAATAAATACAATCTTTTAAAAAAATAATATCCACGTCCTAAGTTGCTGTGAAGATTTAAATGAGGCACTATTGGTGATAGCACCTGGAACCAGGACTTGTAAAATTTTTCCCATCAGCACCTATTCCAAATACATTCCACTCTACTGGTGAATTCCGCATCTGCAACACCTGGGAGTCTGTTAGGAACGCAGAGCAGCGGGCTCACCTCCGAGCTGCTAGACCAGAATCTGCATTTTAACAGGAGCTCTGGTGATTCCCTGAGCACACTGCAGGGGCGAAGCTCGGCTCTCCCTGACCCTTCCCTTTCTTCCTTAACATGCAGACCCAGGTTCTAGTCCCTGGACTCTGGGAGTGTTCCTAGCATAGTTTCGAATAGAATGTTTTCTAAGCTCTAGACCGTAATTTGGAGGAACAGGTAATATATATTTGGTTGCATTAAATGCGATTTGGTTGCATTCAATGGGCTAAACAAACATTTCAAAATAGTCCAATAAAAAATCATTAATCCAGTGAAATGTTTTTAAAGCAGACATGTGCTGAGCGTGGTGGGAGAGGGAAAACCAGGAATCTAAAAAGCATGCCCTTAGAGCAAGATCCCAGAGCAGGAAGGAGATACCAGAGCTGGGGAAAAAGAGAGAGAACACAGAGAATGGAAAGGAGGAGGGAGGGCTTCACAATGCCCGTCTCCCCTGCCCCCTGCCCCGCCCACCTCGCCCAGACTGGGAGGGTCCCGGGAATGGATGCCATTTCCGGTGCCTAAAAAAACGGGAGCTCTGTTAGAATCCTCACCTTTCCAGCAGGCACCCTGCTTTATATGGTAGGGTTGATTTTTGCTTTCAACAGTTCCCCAAGTACTGCATAAAAGGTAGAGATTTTACCTTTCCCCTAACTTTGTATTTTATTTTATTTTTATTATTTTTTAAAAAGATTTTTACTTATTTATTTGGGGGGGGGGAGAGAGAGAGCGAGCACAAGCAGGCAGAGGGTCAGAGGAAGAGGGAGAAGCAGACTCCCCTCTAAGCAGGGAGCTAGATGCGGGACTCGATCCCAGGACCCTGAGATCATGACCTGAGCCGAAGGCAGACGCTTAACCTTAACCGACTGAGCCTCCCAGGCGCCCCCTAACTTTCTATTTTAAACATCGATCTCGAAGTGGAACTCTGGTTTCTACAGACTCGGAGAATCTTCACCCTGCAGGGCTTTGGGCCTCTGCTTTTATCTTTTAGGAAAAAGTTGCCAAAACTTAGTCAAACCAATGGCAGAAACAAACAACAAAAAAGCATAAACACTCCGCTGTCCTTCAGGTCCGAAGCGAGGTTTTTACCTGAATCCTTCTTTACAGACAGTGCATTTTTCTGGTTCATCAACGCACTTTTTACAGCTTGGGTGGCATTTAAGGCAAGTTTTCTGACCTGGAGAAAAAGAAGATGAGGAGAAGAGAAGGAGAAGAAGAGATGTGAATCAATCCTGGGAAAGAAGACTCTGGCATTTCAAAGCGGGGCTGCTACGACAGCTCGTCCGGTGTCAGCCTCCAGGAGCGATGATGGAGTGATCGAATAGCCAGAGGTCTCGTCCAGACCGCAGGCCCACATGTGGGATCCCAGGTGTCTCTCCTCTCCTTTCTGGAGTAAATTAAAGCCCTTACACAACCTGGAGGCTCTGGAGGGGGGGCCCTTTCCAGAGGAGACACTCTCTGTTTCTGTTTATTTCAAGCAGGACTGAAACCAGTTCCCTGGCTGACTGAGCAGAGATTAATCAGGTTTAAGTCTTTATTTAAAAAAAAAAAAAAGTGACAGGGTTGGAGACCTGTGATAGTGGACTTTATTGAAGACTTGTAGTTACAAAGACTGAGACATAAATCTAGAACGCCCATCACACCTCCTAGGGAAATGCTGGGTCACCACAACCCCCAAGAGCATTTGCCTGGTACGATCACGTCTTTCCTTCTGGTGCCTCATTATCGCCACCTTGCGTCTGGGCCTGGAAGCTCAGGGCTGCTTGCTCCACCTCGGTGCCTCCTCCCCAGGGCCCCCCAGGTGGCATCACATACAGGCAGCAGGTGTTCAGGGAGGACACTGGGTCAATGAGGGTGGCTGATTCTTGCCTTAGGAGCAGGGTGGGGATGAAGGCATCTCCACCCGGAAAACAGGTCTGGCTGGCAGCCCAGGGCAGGTGTTTGCAAAGGCTGTGAAATGCATCTCGCAAGATGATGGGCTATTCCTCTAAAGAGATTCTGGTTATTCAGTGGCATTATATGTCTTTAAGGATTTCCTGGCTCCTTCTCCATGGGAAGAACTGTAATGCCATCGCAGACTGGATCAATGGTCCCTCCTGCATAGCAAGGGCCGCTGTGGGAAGGCTTTGATCTACACAAATCGCCAAGGTCAAAACGGCAGCTTCTTTGAACTTGAGAACTGTCCTCCATCTGTTTAACCCAGACCCTGTCTTTTGCCTCTTATGGGGCAAGGTGTGTTGCTGAAACCCTGGCATGGGTCCTGGGCCCCAGAGCCCCAGAGCCCCACCCACCTGCCTGGGCCTGGTGGAATGGGGGGGCACCTGGTTTCACGGCTCTGAGTTCAAGTCAAACCTGTGCCATCACTAGTTGTGGGCCTTTTGCCGCCTCTCAGCTTCATTTCCCCAGCCGCAAGACCAGGAAAGCATCACCCACCTCTTAGGGGTGTGGTCCCTACTTGTAAAATGTGCCACAAAGACTAACCCATCTCTTCTGAGCCCAATTAACACTGGCCAGTAGGCTCCTCATTGTCTTTGAAGGACTGAAAACCTTCTGCCCATACTTGAATCCCGATTTCAGCTTAGCAGCTTTTCCTGGGAAGGGCTTTGTCCCACTGTCAACCCCCCGGTCCAGAAGCTGGTTCCAGATTCCCTGGGAAAATTCTCCCAGGAGAGGGGACCCCAGCCCAGAGAGGGGGGCTGACTCATCATTCCTACGCACACAGATATGCACTTACTTTCGTCAGCATAAAATCCAGTGGGACAGAAAGTCACACAAGTGTGCATCTCCTGATGGTGATAGAACCCGCGGCGGCAGGACAGGCACTGGACTGGGCTCCTGCCCGAGCAGGTCTCACACCCCTTGTAGCACCGGCGACAGCGTCTTGCTGCTCTGTCCCCAAAGTAGCCCAGAGGGCACACGCTCACGCACTTCCTGTGGAAGCAGGAGGCACAGAGGACCTTTCCAACCCGGCCCACCACCACCCTGGAAGCCCACAGCACTGTTGGGTCCTCTCCAGGGCACCTAGCTGGAGAGGAAATTCTAGCTGGCCCTCACCCCCCAAGTCAGCAAAACTCGGAGGGAAACAAAGGCCTCGGGGGTGAAGGTTAACCCATGTATGCCCATGGACTTGGTGAGCACAGCTGAGAGGTTCCTAAGCACACAGGAGAGGGTCTGGGACTTGGATAAGAACCTGGGAATGCTTGCCTTTCGAAGTCTCCCCAGAGGAGGTGCTTAACGGCACCTGGATGATGGCATTGGACTTTCGGAAGTTTGAGCTCTGGGCAACCTCACCGCTGGTGCCCTTGGGGAGCTAGTGTCACGGGCAGTGAGTAAAGGCAGCAAGCGGCTGACTGCCTTTGCACGGCGCAGGGGGAGTGTGGCTGTGTCTGGGAGCTCGAGGACACCATGCGAGTCATGCCCGTAGCCCTGCAGGGCCACACTGCTGACTGGACACTGGGAGGGTGGGGGGGAGCTCCCCAGGCCTGGCCCGTGGGGCTTTTAGAACAGTACTGGCCTCTAAAATGACATTCGGCTCTAGTTCCCAAGAGGTCAGCCTTGGCATACTCAGTCTGACCCCTTTCTGTTTAACAAAATGGCCTGCAGACAGTTTATAACCACAGACACCGCAATGCCACCACCTGGGATTTCTCTGTCCTGGACATGAATGACTTGCGTGATGAGGATAAGAAGTTATTCAAACTCATACAATTCCACAGTAATCAATCTCAGTGGAATTTCCTTTTTGGGGAGTATTACATGACTTTATAAGTAGGGCGCCAGGCTGTGGGGGGACTCAGCACACAGCCGGAAACAGGTCACCTTGGTGGTACTCTGAGGGGCTTCAGGACATGCCGTGGGAAGCCCCAGCCCATTACCTGCTGGTCTTGACGCTCCCCAAGCTGAAGTGGACACAGTTCAAGCACTGGTCTGCTTTGGGGCCGTCACAGCCCTTGTCACCGCACTCCGGATGGCACAGACCTTAAAGAAACAAGCATTTCCTTTCACCCATAGAGATGCTTTGTCAACCAAAGGCAGTCCCTTAAGACCCTGGGTCAGGACATCCCAGCCTAGGAGGGGTGGGAGAAGATTCCCTAGAGAGTGGTGGGGCTGCTGGGGCTGCACGGCCGGACGCTGGGCTGGACGGAGCATCCACCCCACGGCAATCTGGCTATGCTGAGAGCTGAGCCTGGCCCCAGGTTCCAGCATCAGAGGGTCTGAGGACTCAAATGGCAGCCCGAGGAAAAGAGCCTGAGGTGGGTGGGGACCCAGATGCAAGAGATGAGCAGTGTGCCATGGCAGGAGAGAGGCCGAGAACACCCTTCTTCAGGGCATTCCCCTGCATCAGGGGTCATGATCCCAGGACCAGCCATCTCTCCTGATTCCCAAGGTGAAGGACAAAGCAATGCACTCTGGGGTGTCAAGGGCATGAGGGAAGCTGCTGCCAGGCAGTGATGATCCCACAGGAATTAAGCAGGAAAGGTGGAGGAGAGGATTCCCTACGTGCCTTGGTGGGAACAGGATGGATTTGCAAGCTCAGTGCCATGGGGTGCGGCTGTCCCTCGGTGGGGACAGGGTGGGCACTTTTCTGCAAACCTTTTTGGCTTCCCTCCCTCTCAGCCTCCGCGGTGGGCCACCCCATCTTCCCCCAAGGCCCCCCAAATCCCCGCATTCTGACTCTGGGGCCTGCGTGTCGTTGGAAAAGCGGTGGAGAGAAATGCAGGGAGTTCAGCGGCCCCCAGCCAGCCTCACTCTTGCAGGTCTGCCTTGAGCGTACGCCTTGCGGATGAGCCCTGGAGGAAATGTCTAGTGGCCTCGGGCCCGGGTGGGGCAGGTCCAGAGGACGCGTCCCGTTGACCTAGCCTGAGGAACGTGACCACAGCATGTGGAAGAACAGCACTGTGGTGGGACCCTCCGCCTGCCTTACCCCTGACCCTGTTCCTCCAGCCCTGGCCAATGGCTCCAGAAAACCTCCCCATGTGGGGAGGGGCCCAGCGGGGTATTATGAAGGCTTTTGAGTCTTTAGAAGAAAAAAGCCTTCTGTACGGTTCGAGTTGTTGGAAGGGGTGGGGAGCGAGTTCAGAAGCACAGAAAAGGTGATTTGCTGGCCACCAGCATTTCATGGGGGTGCAGGCAGAGACAAAAGTCCCCATTCTCTGCTGCCCACAATGGGTCTTTGCTGAGGAGCACAAAGCCCTCTTCATTCGTCCTTAAAGGGCCTGCAGACCTTCCTAGTGTCAGACCCGGTTTATTTTGCTTCCCTCCCCGAAGGTTTACTGTTGTTGATATTTCCAAAGTTTTCATTGTGGGTCCCACTGTGAACCCCTTTCAAGGCTGCGTTCATCCCCAGGAGCGCGCTGGGCTGGGCTGGGCTGGGCTGGGCTGGGGAGGGCTCTGGAGTCGGTGCCTCAAGTCTGAGTTCCAGCACTTGGCCTGACGTGCCCAAAGCTTATCACTGAGCCTACCCTCACACCTTCTCCAGCTCCAGACTGTCGGGCTACTTTGCAGTCAATTCTCATTTGATTTGATTCTTGTCCACCTTATTCTAGGCCATTTATGGGCGAGAGCCTCAGAAATCCTTGCTTCCTGCCACATTGTTTTTAATGACCCACTGCGCTGAAGACCCATATGAGTTGGACTACTGGGCTCTGACTTCCCACCCAGCACCCCCTGCAGCGGCCCCAAGGATACATCACCCTAAGGACCACTGCCTTCCGTAGTGATTTCTCCCCCAGAAATCCAAGGGAAGCAGCAGGTCTGTCTCGTTTGATAAAGTAAACAATTTCTTTAGTCTTAAGGAAATTTGGAGGGGACAGGGAGGAGACGGAATAATTTTCCCACTCTTTCCTGGCATGGGAGACAAGAGCTCCAGGAGGCGGGATCTGGTCTAGGGTGTTTACTGCTATATTCCCAGCACCTAGAAAGGCGTTTGGCATAGGGTAGGTACCTAATAAATATTTGCTGAGTGGCTTAAGGGTAAGAGAAGGGATGAAAGAAGAGTGGGTGGAAATTGGGAAACATCCACAAACAGAATGTTCTAGGATGTCCCAAGAGAGGGATAGCCTTGGGAAAGGCCTGGTTCATGGTGTGTGCACTGGACTTCATCCTCTTCCTCCCTCCCGGGGCCTCTCTGTGATGGAGAAGTTAGTCAATAACCTGAAGAGAGTCCCGTGCAAGGCTGGGGTCCACCCAACAGTGAAAGCAGCAAATCCCAACTGGGCATCTAGCTAACCAGCCATGTGCCACCCCCATGAAGATCTTGGTAAGACACTGCCCCAGGCAGGATGCTCAGAGTATCTCTAAGCACCCTCTCGTGTGGCTGCCTACTTGAGTCGTCTCAAAAAGCCCAGTATCAAGGTCACCTCTCGATGAAGTGCTCTTGGATTCAATCTACTTGGCTGGCTGGCTTATTCCACTCACTCCATCACTCCTAAGATTGCACGTGTTTTTTTCAGAATGCTGTAGCACGTTCCCCGGGTGAGCATATATTCCCAAGGCTCCAGATACTAGAGGAGCGTGATTCATGGGCGGACTAGCCCCGGACTCCCATCTACAGGGTGTTAGAATGACATAGGCTTGGGGCGCCTGGGTGGCGCAGTCATTAAGCGTCTGCCTTCGGCTCAGGGCCTGATCCCAGAGTCCAGGGATGGAGCCCCGCATTGGGCTCCCTGCTCCGCTGGGAGCCTGCTTCTTCCTCTCCCACTCCCCCTGCTTGTGTTCCCTCTCTCGCTGGCTGTCTCTCTTTTAAATAAATAAATAAAATCTTAAAAAAAAAAAAAAGAATGACAGAGGCTTATTTGAAATCTCTACCAAATCTTTTGTGAAGAAAATCCAGGAGTAAAAAAGCCCCATAAACAAATGTTAGAATGCAACTTGGGAGATCTAGAAGGCCTTTGTCATCAGGTGGTACTTAGACCAGTTTCTGGAGGAACAGGAGGACTTGCTAAGTGTCGCGATCTTTTCCCTGCTGTTCATGTCATCCAGGAAAGGCATGCTAGAACCTCACCAGCAAACCGCTGGACGTGAGGCAGAAGGCAGGGGCAGCCGTGGTCGACTGCAGACAGGAGGTGCGGACGAGACTAACAGACCCCTTTCACTGCAGGTCCGGTCTTCCCTCCTGACAGCTTGTCACCAGGGCCTCAGCTCTGCCAGGTTAAGCGCTGATGGGCCCTAAGTCTGTGACCCGACACAGTCCTGCACTGGACATGCCACACGTCCTGCATATCAACTCCTCTGTGCCTGTTGAGCTGTCCTGGAACGTGTCTAGGCAAAGGCTTCTGGGGCTCCTGGCTCCCCTCAGTCCTGTGTGGCGACTACATTGTCCCAAGCTATCCTCACAACCTTTTGTCCTTCCCTTGAGGCCACTCTCCTGGAGCAGCCCGAGCTCCTCCCCGTGGCCTGCCACCATCCCAGCTCCCCAGCCCTACTACCTGGGATCACCCAGCACAGCCTCTGAGCACCCCCAGGCCTGCTGAATCTGTTTCTGGGGTGGGGCACTTGACCCAAGCATCAGAGATGGGTCACTGGGGTGGCCTCACTCACTGCCACACCTGGTGTTCTCCAGTGGCCTCCAGCACATGTCCCAGCAGGCAGGCCATCACCTCAGGCTCTCCATCTTCAGTACCTCAGCTGCTCATGTTTCCCTGGCACCTTACCCGGCCATGCGGCTACTGCCCTACCTCCCTGCTGGACCCTCCAGCCTCCCGATCTCCCAGCCCTACCTCTTCCGTTGGATTTCCACACCTTCATTGACCTCAGGAACCCCAGACTCCACCACAACCGTGGATTTCCACTTGTCATGGCCCCGGGGCACTAACTGTGGCCACCTCCTCTGTCCCCGTTCCCAGGGACAATGTTGGCTGAGAATATGGCCGCTGCCCATCTGCATCATGGCTGCCCTCTCCCAGGGCAGCTCTCCTGCCAGCTCCGGTGAGGCACCAGACACCCCGCACAGGAGTGTGGGAGGCTGGACTCTGTCTCTGCCCCGTGCTCGCCTCCTCCCCTTTACCTCTTGTCCCTGGGACAAGCGCTGGTCCTTCATCTCTGCCCCCAGTGCAGTGCTTTCCAGGGCCCCCTGTTGCTGTCTCCTGGGACCACTGCTCCATCAGACTCCCCTACCTCTTCCCGATGCACAGGCCTTCCGTGGAGTCCCACCAGGCTGTGCTCATCATCCCATGCACCTCTGTCTGAGGCCAGCTCTCCGAATTCTTGAGAACCTTCTCCCCCATGGGGCCACCCCTGCAAACTCCTGCTTCAACCCGCCTTACCTCTGCTAAAACTGCTGAAAGCTGATAATAATCATGGGGCCACTTCAAAATCACCCTCTCTTTCCCTGAGCTTCACTGGGGCTGATCTGCTCCTTCACAAGAGGCTTGGATGAGCAGCCCCATCGCACAAGCCCTTGACCGTGGACTCTAACATGGCTGCTCCCTCCCCTCCCCCTCACCCCCCTCCTCTCCCTCCTTCTTCTCCTTCTCCTCCTCCTCTTCTCTCCCACAGCCCTCCACACCACAGCATCCTCCTGATCTCACCCCTCTCTTGCTCTTTCCCTGTCTCTGGCTTTTCCTGCTATGACTGGCCTGCCCGTCCCACTTGCCCCAAGACTGTAGGGACCTTCCCTGAGAGTCAGGAACACATCCTATTCCCACGGCGACGCTCTCTATCCATCTAGGCTGTGCTTGGGGCAGACTAAGTCACTTGGGCTGCAGGGCAGTCCACTTGTGAGATTCCAGGGTAGTGTAAGGTTAGAGTCAGTAGCAGATTTTAAGAAAAAAAAAAATCAGACCTTTATTAATAATTACTGAATCTTGCCACCACTTATAAATCACAGGGGGAAACAGAACAGATTAGTCCATACATAATTCAATGCTCCATGTTAAAGGAACGGTAGAAGAAATTGAAAATTGAATCAACCATAATTTATGCTCAATAGGTATCGGCGGAATTCTCTGTTTTGTTACTTTTCTTTTTTCAGAAGCTATTAGATAACTCAAAACATCAATATCCTTAGATATCACCCATCATTTACCAAGCAGCTGTAATATTTAGCTAAGGAAAATATGCCCAACCAGAAACACTCAGTTTCTCACAAATCACTGTGGGATGGTTCAGAGAGAAAGGAACCTAACATGCTAATCACGACTGTGCCCGGACCAGTGGTTGGAAATATTCTCCAGGCTGCTGTCTCCGTGCAGGGGGCCGGAGGTCCAGAGCCAAGGGTCTCCCCACCGACAATGGTACGGCTGGAGGAAAGGGATTCACACAAGGCATCTTTATTTCCTGTGAGATGCCTAACCTGGTTTTGGTGACATTAGTATCTACTGATGTAAGGTGCTGAGACCTTCTCCTGGGCCATCATCCCAGCTGTCAAGGGTGGTCAAGACTTCCACTGCTACCTCCTTTCCTGGCCATGCTCATTCACCCCAACCCTCCCGGGTCCATTAGGACCCGAATCCTTCCCACCTTCTGGCTATAGGGACAGAAAGTGGATGGACTTGAGAGGGTCAGGAGGCTGAGGCATGAGACGAAGAGATTTTGAGGGTAAGACAGGGCCCCAGGAGGAGGCTCATTAGCCAGGGGGCAAGTCTCAGTTCTGGTTGGGCATATAGAACTTTCTGTTTCCCGGCCTGGGAAGGTTGAAGAATACTTACTGGTTTGAAGCATACTTACTGGTCTGTAAAATATTAGGAGAGCCGTGGGTGGGAGGAGCTGTGTGAGTGCAAATTACCATCATTATTACAACTTCCAGGAAAGAAGGAAGACCCACCGTCATAATCCCCACCTTTGGCCAGGAACGGTCCCACATTTTAAGAGCTGCAGTGGAAAAACAAAACTCAGAGGCTGGCCTGGCCATCTCCTCTGGCTACAAGTTCATTACCTGTGTAGTCCTCCTCGTCCTCAGGAGCCTCGGTCTGGGACGGTGACAGAGCAGCCTTGGGTGGCTCCAATACGGGGGCTGAGAGCTCCAGCATCCGAGAGCGTGACTGATGGGAGCTGAAGGTGTTGTATGGGTGCTCGGCGGTGCCGTACAAGATGAGGCTCCATTCCTTCAATTTCCCTGAAAGGTACCAAGCCCAGAGTCACTGGACAGGCCTGAAACCACCCCCAGAATGCTCTTGAGGTGCCTGGCCCAAGGCTTCCCTCCCTCACAGAAGCGCAAGGTGCAGGGCTCCCACTGCAGGGCTCCGCACCCACCATATCCCTTCCTAGTCACCCGAGGACCAGGGACGCACCATGACCGCCCAGGCCGTGTTCTCTGTCCGCAGGTCTCACTGAAGCTCCCTCAACTGGCCTCCTCCCCTTCTTGGAATATCCAGAGAGCAGATCTGGGGCCTGGCCCTGAGCCTTGCCCCATCTGCTTCCAAACGGGACAGTTGCGTTGCACCAAGAAGACCTGCTATTAGAAGCCCTCACCCCGGACCACGGGAAGGTTGGTCTTGGGCTTCTTCCTGTGTAGCCTGTTCAGGTGGGCAGAGAAGTGCGATGGGGTGACAGTGGTAATGCAACCCCGAATGTCCCTGGAGGCTGGGAGTAGGGAGGACGTCCTCAAAAATGGCAGGACGAATGGCACAGACGCCAGACTATGTCAGGGGAGGTGAGAGGCACGGGGAGGACAGGCTAAACGGAGCATATCCAGCCATGCGCGGAGTGGGGTAGGGAGAAGGGGGGAGGCAGGGACCCCGCCCTGCCGTCCACCTCCACATGGGAATTATGGGCCCTGCTGCTAGGTCTTCCCAGGGTTAAACAGAAGTGAGAAACCTCGACTGCAATTTGCAGGTGAGACCTGCGATGTTAAAAAGCACGTCAGAAGCCAAGTTAGACAGGTGTGGGGGTCAGCCCAGGTGCAGGCCACAGTCTGGGCTTCCCTGCTTTAGTCTTCTATCCCTGAGTGGTCAGAGCAGTGAGCCCACGTGGAGGAGGTCGCTGCTGTCCTTCTTGTGCAAACGAGGGGCCGAGGTGCAGTGTGTCCAGCAGGGGACACACTGCTCATGCTCATAGACTCACTGGGGCTCCAGCCCAACACACAGTCGTCTAGCTGTGAGCCACTTCGAGGAACCCTTGTGACCGGCCACTGGGACACAAGCTGGGGACAGTGGCGTTGCCAGCTCCATGTCTGCGTCAGACAGACACAAATCCCTATCTTCCCTTTATTTTCTACTTTTGGGGTTCTTGGCCATCAGAATGCTTTAGGTGAGGGAAATGACTGCTCTAATTCTTCACTATCGATTTGTGTTTTCATTGTCACTTCTGCTCCTATGATTCCATTCTTGGCTCTGAATGGCAGGCCATCCGTCCTTAGATATCTGTCTGTACACTATTTTCGCAACATGGCAGCTTTGCCAGGATAACTTGATCTTTTGTTTGAATTCCAGGAATAGCTCACTCTTCCAAAATCCCAGAACAGGAGGCTCCTGCTTGCCCACATGCTCCAGAAGCCTTTGGGCTGTAATCCATTCTGTCCGAGGAGCTACGTGGAGGTCAGAGGCAGAACCGGCCTGCACGTACCAGGCCACACTCTGGTGCTGTTCTAAGCAGTGTGTGGTGTTGATCCAGTTACACCATGTGGCCCACAGCCACACTTGAGCCAGCCGAGGTCCCAGGCCCCCCAAAGCCTGCAGCCCTCAAGCTGTCCCAGCTCAGCCCCTGCATCCACGGGGACCTCCCCTGCCTGGCCATGGCTGGAGGATGCAGGATGCGGGTCCTTCAATTTGCAAACACATTCCTAGCTACTTCCTAGGACACCGACTTCCAAAGGGCCTGGTTCGTCTAGGCGCTCCACGGCCATTTCCCTAACGCGTTCCTAACACAGGCCACACAGTTGACAGCACCACGAGAAGTACTTGGCACGGGTGCTAGTTAGGAATTATCATCCATTCTCAACCTCCGAAGACCACATTAGAGCCAGATTTCCAAACCACACAGGAGCCGGGCACGTTAACTACGGGGCAAGGAACTGATTGAGGGGGGAGCGTGAGGACCTCATGATAGAGAGCGAGGCTCTGTAAGCTGTCATTTGAGGCCAGATCTTTTTCCACTCTGTATCATGTCCCCAAAAACACCCATCAAAGGGTGTTGCCACTAAAATTAGATTCGTATTTTCAGATATAGCTTTGGTAGGACAAACAAGAGAGGCCACTCTGAGCTCAGGACCAGCACGCACCCAGCAGAGGGAGAGAGAGTGGAAGGAATTCCAAGAAACCAAGACGGAAGAGCCTAAAAGTTCTCATCACAAGGAAAAAAAAAGAAACCAAAACAGAACAACATTTGTTTTCTTTGTGTGTGTGTGTGTGTGTGTGTGCCTGTATGAGACGATGGATATTAACCAAACTTATGGTGGTAACTTTCAAACGTAGGTAAGTCAGGCCATTATTCTGTACACCAATAAACTCAAACACTGCTGAGTGCCAGTCATATCTCAATAAAGCCGAAAGGAAAAAAAAATTCAAGAAGCCAGCAGCAGGAGCTGCCTTGGAGGGAGGCTGGGGTTCAAGAATAGAAAAGAGACTTCATTTTTACTGTATTCCCTTGGGGACTGTTCGATTTTTTTTTTTTTTTAAAGCTTCAGCATACATAATTTAAGAAGAAATTTAGTTTAATGAAAAAAAAAGTGGTTGTATAGTCAAAGAAAAAACATTAAAAAAACTGTGGTACTCAGGGCTTTTGGTTTATGTTTCTGAATAAGTAATAAATACAAATAGCTCAAAATCCAAATGTATAAAAGGGAATACAGCGGAGTCTCCCTCCAGCCCTGTCCCCTGGCCAGTGTGTCTCCTACCACAGGCAACTCCATTACTTGTTTCTTACATATCCTTCCAGATGCATTTTATTCTTTTATTTTTTTTTTCAAGATTTTATTTTATTTTATTTTTATTTGTCGGAGAGACAGAGAGACAGAGAGAGAACACAAGCAGAGGGAGCAGAAAGCAGAGGGAGAAGAAGGCTCCCCACTGAGCAAGGAGTCCGATGCTGGACTCAATCCCAGGACTCAGGGATCATGACCTGAGCCGAAGGTAGACACTTAACCAACTGAGCCAAGCAAATATGAGCATATATTCTGCCCTGTCCCCTTTATTAACACACCTGGTAGAAACTTCTGCACCTTGCTTTTTCCATTAACAATGCATCTCGGTGACCTTCCCATCACTACATCAGAGAGATGCTGAGTCTTTTACTTAATGGTCCCCAACTGATGGGCATTTAGGTTGTTTCCAGTTTGCAATTACAAACAGTGCTATAACCTTGGTCACATGAGGAGGGAATCCAGGAAGGTAGAAAGAGGTCCCAGTGTGTGACCAGGTCCCAGTCCCTGCTCCCTCCATGCTCCCCACCTCCAGAGTCTGCCCTCACTTTGGGGAGATGACACACATGGGCGTAGAAAACCACAGAAAAGTAGAAGGAGAACATATCAGGGGGGCGATGCCAGACCAGAGACTGGGTCCACCCTCCATTGAACTGCCCTCCAGGGGCAGGAGGATTTAAAAATGTTGGCCTGCTTTGGACAAAGCATTTAACCAGTACGTATTATTTACTCTTCAAGACACTTGGCATGCCTGTTCAAGTTTACCCTGACAAAAACCCAACCAGTACCATTAGTTCCTTAATTTCCAGGAGGAGGGGGTCGGAGTCTTCAAAGACATCCAGATCCAAATTCTTTGTTTTTTTCTTTCCATCAGATTCCTGAGACTGTAGAAGAAAAGCTGACAAATCCACCTGCTTAACCACGTGGGGCAGGCACTGCCAGGACCCTGCCTCCAGATGTCCCCAGCAAAGCCCAGGCAACAATAATTGTGTGCGAGGCGGACGGTAATCCTGGCTAATACCAACAAATGGCTTTATCATCATTCACTATCTTCAGTGCAGCGTTTCCGCTCGAAGAACTGAATTGGTAATGAACAAACAGCATTATTCCTATTATTCAAAGGAAGAACAAGCATCAAGGGAGACTAGGGTTGAATTTGCCAATAGGAAAGTACCAGCAGTCATGAAGCTTTTCTGGGGCCCCGGGATTTGGAATCAAGCATTAGAAATCCTTGAGAGGGGAATTTACAATTGGAGACAAAAGAGGGTAGAAGTGGGGGCAAGGTTTTGTTAGGCTAAGGACTCTGAGCTAATACTTTTGAATTCTTGGGTTTTCTTTGGCCGTAAGAAGTTATTAACAATAAAGAATTTATTAATCCTCCCCCCGCACCCTTATATTGAAAGCATGCAGGGAGCAATTCTTCTGTCAAAACATAGTAAAGAAAGAGAGGTCTAAAAAAAAGTAATCAAGGAATACTTTTCAGTCTCACAGCCCCCGCCCCCGCCCCCGCCCCCACCCCCCATGGAAGTTTCTTCCTTGTGAGGGCCAGGGAACCTGACTTACAAAGTTTTCAAAGTTTAATGAAGAGGTTTTGGTGGAAGGAATAAAAAAGGCTCACCTCCCTCTGTTTATAAAAATACACAAAAATACTTTAAAGAGGGGATTTTATGGTATGTGGATTATATTTCACTATATTTCAATAAAGCCATTATATGAAATACTGTGTGTATATATATATATACACATACATATATACACTCACATGTGTGTATTATACACACATGGAGAGAAACTCCAACATTTACTCAATAAATTTAACACATGATTAAAAATGCACTTTACGTCCACATTATGGCAACTAAGAGGGAGGAGATAAAGGGATTACAGGAAATGACCTGGAAAGGACAAGGAAGAGTGTACATATGTGTGGGCTCCCCATGTGCACGCGTGTGTGTGCGCACACGCACACCTGTGTGTGTTCACCCTCAGAGCCCAAAGTAAGACAGGGGAAATGGGAGAAACTTCCCTATGATCTTGTAGCCATAAAAACCATTAAAGATGATATTTTCAGTACCAGGAAAAGGATCTAAGAACCCAAGCTCCAGTGTTCATTTAGGGGAAGGGTAGAAACAAATCTACATTTGGCGAAGAACAATCATCGTCCTGTATGGCAATGCACAAAATAGCATTTTCCTTAATGGCACCAATAAGGTGAGATAGGAAATGCTCAAATACCACCTTCTTAACATTTTTTACTTTTTTCAAAGTCATGAATCAACAGTTTGCCAAGTCAAGTAATGCTACACAGTTTAGTCCAAAGATGAAGTCCTTTTACTCCACCTTTTCACACTCTGAACTTGATTAAACGTTCATAGGCTATGTCCTAGTTTCTCAATTTTAGACACCATCCAATGACAACCTACCGAGGACATGGAGAAACCCCACTCTCACACCATCCCTCATATACTCATGTCCTCCCCCATACCCCAACACTCTGTTAACATCATTTCTTACTGGGTATTTAGCGTCTTCTCTCCCATCCCCCCTCCCATTTCATTTTGTGGGAGATTTCCTCAGGTCTTCTAACCTATCTATTGACTTTCTAATTTTTGCCTCATGTTTAAAATCTTCAAGGCATTGATCTGGTTCTCCCAATGTTCTTTTCTCAAAATGCAGAAACCCGTTCTTGTTTTATAGATGAGATATTTGGTCTTATCTTCCCTGAGGACGCTTATGAGATAACAGAATTTATTTATTTATTTTTAAAGATTTTATCTAATTATCTGTCAGAGAGAGAGAGAGCACAAGCAGGGGGACCAGCAGGTAGAGGGATAAGCAGGCTCCCCGCAGAGCAAGGAGCCTGATGTGGGACTCGATTCCAGGACCCCAAGACCATGACCTAACCAACTGAGCCACCCAGGTGTTCTGGGATAACAGAATTTATATATTGGTCTTTGCCCCAATTCTTGGCACAGAGCCCCTGAGACCCTTGTCATTTCCTAACTGAGAAGAGCAATAGACACATCTCCTGTTATAATATTTGTCTTTGACCCTGTCTCTGACTCAGGACTCCTAAAATCCTTATAAATTCCTAAGCATCCTTTGTTCTATGGAAGTGACTCTGGGTGGGCTCCTGGATGGGGGCTGGTCGCCAAAAAGACCAAGCTATGATTAGAAGCTTGGAATTGTCAACCCTGTCCCCACTTCTCTAGAGAGGGGTTAAAAATAAAGTCAGTAACTGATCATGCCTACATGAGGAAGCCTCCTTAAAAATCCCAATAGTATGTGGTTTGGGGAGCTTCAAGGTGGGCAAACACATCCCCACCAGGAGGGTGACGCACCCCAACTCTGCAGGGACAGAAGCTCCTGCTCTCGGGACTCTCCCAGACCTCACCCTCTCTCTGTATCTTTTCATCTGTCTATTCATCTGTATCCTTTATCATTTCCTTCAATAAACTGGTTGAGTGTAAGTAAGTGCTTCTCTGGGTTTTGTGAGCTGTCCTAGCAAATCAACTGACTTCCAAGAGGAGTTCTTTAGAACACCATCTATGACTGGTGGGTCAAAAGCAGCAGCGATAACCTGAACTTGATGATATTAGCATCTGAAGTGTCCGTGAGTGTGCAGGTGTGGTGGGCAGTCTTGTGGAACTGAGCCCTTAAGCTGCAGGATCTGACGCTATCTCTGGGTAGGTGGTGGCAGAATTGACTTAAATCGTAGGACACCTGATGGGCATGACTAAGAGTTGCTTGTTGTGGGCAGAAACTACACACTTGGTGACTAGAAGTGTCCGAGGTAAAATGTTCTGCATGAATAGTAAAGGAGATACACAGGAGGAAAACACAGTAGGAAATAACTGGAGTTTTCCCTGCGTAGGGGAGGAACAACTAAATCTTTCTATTTATACGACCAATTACAGTTTTTCTAAAGTTTTCTGCTGCTGCCTGACTTGCTCTTTCCCCTCCAAGTTTCTTCTTTGTTAGGGTTTATTTCTGCTTGAACGTTAGATAATTTCCTCAAATGTCTGGGGGTCCTCCAGGGGGGTCTTTTCATATTCAGTAGTAAGGCACTCAAAAGCTGATTGGAAGCTCTGTGTGCTGGAATATGGAAACATACTTTTTGTTTGTTCATTCATTTTGCATAAGGCAAACTTGCTAGCTGTACAGTATGAGAAAAGAAATGTTATTATACTATATAAGGTGGCCCAGATGTGAACGAGGCTTACAGCAAATGTAAACACTTCCCCTCAGAACAACGGAGGTCAGAGGAAAATGTATTATCTTTACAGCGCAGAAATCGGATATATTTTTTAAAGATTTTATTTATTTGAGAGAGAGTGTGAGCGAGAGTGAGAGACAGCATGAGTGGGGGGGGGGGCAGAAGGAGAGAGAGAAGCAGGCTCTCATCTGAGCAGGGAGCCCAGTGCGGGGCTCGATCCTGGGACTTGATCCCAGGACTCGAGGATCATGACGTGAGCCAAAGGCAGAGGCTTAACCAAAGGAACCACCCAGGTGCCCCCGACATCTGAAATTTAAAAAATACTGCTAACGGGGCACCTGGGTTGAGCCTCCAACTCTTCATTTCGGCTCAGGTCAGGGTCTCAGGGTCATGAGATTGAATCCCCCGGTTGGGCTCCGCGCTCAGCATGGAGTCTGCTTGAGATTCTCTCTCTCCTCTCCCTCTATACCCCTCCCCATTCCCTCTCTCTCTCTCATACATACATAAATAAAATCTTTTAAAAAATAAATAAAAAATACTGCCAACCCAGAATTCCATCGCCAGTGAAAATACCATTCGAAACTGGGTGGAGTCATGGAAACATCACAAGGATTGCCTCAAACCAGAGTCAAAGTCGATGCGTCAACAAATGAACAGATATACACATTTTTAAAAAACAAACAAATCAAATTGGTTGAAATAAAGACATTTTGAAATAAATCTAACCTGAGCCAACTCATAGCCGGCAGGCCAACATGATAAGAAATGATAAAGGAAATTCTTCAGGCAGAAGCAAAATGATACCAGATTAAAAACTGAATATACAGGAAAGAATGAAGAGCACCAGAGATGGAAATACATGGATAAACAAAAAAGAGTAGCTTTTTTCCTTCTCTTACTTTCTTAAAAGACAAAGACTGCTTAAAGCAAAAATATCACTGTGAAATGCAGTTGGTAATATATACAGAAGTAAAATATACGACACAATCATAGCACAAAGTCGGGAGTGGGGGGATAGAAGACACCATCTTTAAGCTCTTAGATTTGTAAAGTGTGAAGCCATGTGATATTAATTCTAAGTAAACTGTAATGTATTAAGGATACGTATTGTAATCCTTACAGTAACCACACAAATATGGCTAAAAGGTCAATAAAGGAAATAAAATATAATATTCAAAATTATTTAATGCCCCCCAAAAAAGGGCAGGAAAAGAGAAACCCCCCCTTTTTTTTAAGGGGGGAGCAGAGGGAAGGACAGACAGCATTTTAAGCTGACTCCTCGCTCAGCACAGAGTCCGACATGGGGCTCGATATCACGACCCTGAGATCACAACCTGAGCTGAAACCAAGGGTCAGAGGCTCAACTGACTGAGCCACCCAGGTGCCCCAAAGAGAAACCTTTATAATACTGTTGGATTTTGCTTAACATTGAACTTGGAATTTTTGTAGTTATGTTCTTGAGTGAGACTGGCTGAAAATTCTCCATAATGTGCTGTTGGGATTTGGCACAAGGATACACAGGCTTCATTCAACTACTGGGGACTGTTTCCCTTTTTTCTACCGTGTGAAAGAGTTTATGGAATATTGATGTTATTTCTTCCATTTAAATGTGTAGTGGAATTTGCCAGTTCATCTATCCAGCCTTGAGTTTCCTTTTAAATTATAGAAACAATTTCTGAGGATAATTTTAATCTTTATTTTTTTCTTGTGTCAGTTTTACCAAGTTGTTTTTTTTTTCCCCTTGGAATTTGCCTGTTTCACTTAAAATTTCTTTTTCTTTTTTCCTTTCTTTTTTGGTCACAAAGTTGTTTATAATACCTTCTTACAGTAACTTTAATGTATACGGGATTTAGAATAATGTTCCTCATTTTCATTCCTAAAATGATATATTCTCAGGTTTTTCCCTTGATTGGTCTTCCTAGAGGTTTATCAATTTTATTTGTTTCTTCAAAGAACCAGTTTATGGTTTTCTTGATTCTCTCTTCCATATCTTTGCTTTCTATTTTATTAATTTCTGCTCTTAAAAACCTTTCCTTCTTTCTGCTTTCTTTGCATTGATGTTGTTGGTCTTTCTCTACCATTTTAAGTTGGATGCTTAGCACATTACTTTCCAGGCTTTCCTCCTTCCTAATCCATGCAGTTAGGGCCAGAAATTCATGAGGGAGCAGAAGGCTAGCTGAGGACAAAGCACAAGCTGACATTTGCAACCTCCCCCCACCCCCCCACTCCTGGGTGGGACATGTGTGACATTCTTCCAGGAAGCTCCCAACTATCTTAACGTTAATGCCTTGCTAGAGGGAAAAACAACCTGAACAAGGGCTCCAGATATCCTGGGAGTCTTCCTTAACATATGAAAATCCTTTTGAGGCCTCCCTTTTTCTTACCTCCCCCAACTCCCAAGTATATAATCAGCCACCCCTCAACAGGCCTGGTGCAGACTCCTTCCGCCCAGGGGTCCTGTGTCCATCCCTTAATAAAACCACCATTTGGCACCAAAGACCTCTCAAGAATTCTTTCTTGGTCATTGGCTCTGGACCCCACCCCACCAAACCTCACCTATATGACAAAACCACATCAAATTTCGCTCCCTCCATGACTTTACTGGTACTCCACTTGTTTGCATATGTATTACTCTTATCATCATGCAGTTTGACATATTTCCTAATTTAAATTAGAGTCTTTTTCCTTAGACACATGAGTTATTTAGAAGCATTTTTTGATTTCCAAGTGTATGGGCTTTTCCTAGTTACCCTTCTATTTTGATTTTTGACTTAAGTGTAATGTCAGAGGACAGCATTTATATGTCACCAATCCTTAGAAATATGCTGAAGCTTGCCAGGTCGCCCACTATGTGGCCAATTTTCATCAATATTCTATTCATGCTTGAAAAGAAATGGTATTCTTCGGTTGGTGGGTACGGTGCTCCAACAGGCGCGTTAGACCTAACTTGTCAGTTGCGATGCTCAAATCCTGTATTACTGAAGGTTGCTGTTTTCCTCATCAAATACATTTGAAACGTATTAAATGTGTGTGAGTTTGGTTTTTTCTCTTTGTAGTTTTAACAGCTTTTTGCTCTCTCTTTTGAGGCCATGTTAGAATTGAACCAAATCTTCTATCAAGGTGTCATGCTCTTTAGTTCTAATGATGCCCATTGTCCTGACATTTCTGCTTGTCTGGTCTTAATAGAACTACACCAGCTTTCTTTTAGTTGGTATTTGTTTGGTTATGTCTTTTCCCATCTGCTTTAGGTTTTAACTTTTCTGGGTTTTTTTTTTTTTTTTTAGATTCCATTCTTTAGACTTCTATGGGTCAGTCCCAGCAGGAAGCAGACAGCATAATTAAACTGGGATAATCCAAGGAGGCTTTAATAAAGAGGCTATTTACAAAGGTGTGAGCGGAGCAAAACAAAGTGGAGTTCTTCGGGGCTAGTAACAGAGGGTGCGCTAAGCCCTTAGGTGTATTATATTCTACTGGCAAGGGGAGGGCTGGGCTGTGACTCTGAGGGATGCTGGCTGCTGGGGGCAGCTGGAGGGAAACAAAACAAAACCTCATAAACAAATATCTCCTTCCTTCCTCCATTCTCCTGTGGAGTTTCCCCTTGGCTGAACTCAAGGGTAAGCCACAGGCAAAGAGTCTGCGATTAAACCGGCCTCCTACGACAGGGTGGAGTAGACAAGAATTGAGAATGGGGCTGGTGCGCATGGGAAACACACCCGACACAACAGCAAATACATTTTTTAAAAATCTGAGATGGCAATTTTTGTCTTCTAAAACGAAGCCAATGGACTATTTACCTTGATTGAAACTATTGAAAGCTGAACTTGTTTTGTGTGTTCTGCCGTTGGTTTCTTTTCTTTTTCTTTTATTCTTTTATTCTTTTTTTTTTTTTTTTAACTTTCTGTGCCTCTGAGGTCCCAGGTTTATGCAGGTGCTATAAAACTCTCCGGGTGAGCTCCCCAGATCCAGCAAATAGCCTAAGGCACAAGCCACCACCATATTCCATTGACCTCTCTGACTGTCAACATTTCAGTCAGAATTTAAAATTCTTTTCTGTGGGCAGGCAAGACACTTGGTCTTCCTACGGCTGGAGGTAGGATTCTAGAACATCTTTTAATATTTCAATTCTGTCTTTGATTTGGGGTGATTTGTTAGCAGGTTAGAAAAAAATATTTACCTTATACTAAAAAAAAATTTCAAACATTATGGAGAAAATCAAATCCTAAACAAACTGGGAATGGAAAAAAAAGAATGATCAAAACTCTGGAGGAAAAATTGAAGAGTATCTGTAAAAAATTAAAGGTCAAATAGCATACCAGAAAAAATATTTATAGGAACTATGACACATCCTGGATTATCACATCTATATTTTTACCTGGAGTACTTCTCAGCTTAGTAATGACAGCACTGAGACCTCTTGGGAGACAAACAGAAATGGCAATTTTCCAAAGAAAAAACACACTTTGTACACAAACACACTTTGTTTGGAAAAGGTGTTCATCCTCATTAGTAATTATCACAATGCAAATTAAGGAAAGATATCCTTGATTTTCTTTAGAGCTGGCCTAGTGAGATTGTAAATTGGTTCGATTATTTTGAAAAGCAAATCAGTGATATGCATCAAAAAGTAGATATGCTTCCATCTCTTATTTGTCCTAGTGATTTCCTTCTGGTGAACGATCCCCAGGAAATAATTTTAAATTTAGGAGAAAGTCTTCCGCACTAAGCTGTCTATTTATAATAGCAAAAAAATGGAAAACAGCCTACATGCCCAACAATAGATGTATGGCTTAAATAAATTATGGCATTTCTACTTGGTGAAGTTTTAGAAAAAAATATAAAATGCTTACGAAGGATACATAATGATATTAAAAAGTGCTTGATATGCGAGTAATAAAAAGAAATACAAAGTTATGAAGGCAGCACAGTTAGAACTCTGTAAAATGTCAGGGGGGAAAAAAAAGACCAAAAAGAAATATATACATATTTTTGAACATGACATGTTTCTGAAAAAAAAAAAAAAGAGTCAGGTCAAATGTTCAAAAATTAAGTGCATTTAGACATTTGACGGTGGATCTGGTTGCCAGAAGGTTGACCAGGGTAGGCAGCATGAACCTCGAGCTCCGTCTTTGTATCTAAGTGCGGATGCCATCTGGAGGGACCTGAGCAAGGGGTTTCAGGAGAGCTCTTTCTCTTCTTCGCATCATTTCATTTTTCATTTTCAACCACATTTAGAAGTTTATCTGTAACAGTGTCAGGAGACACAGAACCGACTGGAGAATGCCATGATTCATCACCACGCACGGCGGCGGGTTTGGACCCTCACCAGCTGAGTGGGAATAGACAGTTCTTTTTTTCTTGAACTAGGAGACCTGGGGAATGGTGCCACTCTTTGTGGTCCCTTGGACAAGTAAAAGGGAGGTAAAAAGACCAACTGAAACGCTGAGTCTCATCAAAGCAAGAGGGGTTAGAAGTGAGACTTTTGGATAGCCGAGCGTATGCTGAATGTTTGGAAACCTTACTGAGCAATTCGGTTCTGTTTCAAGAGAAGCAGGAGTGATACTCTCTAATTGCACTTTCCAGAATCGAGAGAGTTCAGTGACAAACTTGAAAGCCGGCACAGGAGGCTTCAAGATTTCAATCTGACTTCCTTTCTAGCCGCCAGTACAAGATAGATTGAGCCATTGATCACAGATTGCAAAATTTCAACTCATCCCGCAAACGGAGATGAGCTCGAAACAGATGTCAATTAAAGAGAAGTCAGTAAAATAACAATAAAATGAGAACAGCTCTGCTCTTACGAAAAAAGAAATGCATGAAAGAGCTAACTGAAAGGAAATCAGAAAACCATGGAGCTTTTTATGATTAAAAAAAAAAAAGGAAAAAAACAGTCACACAAGAGAGACTAATTTCTTCCACTTTTACTGATTATTAAATGTTTTACTGAGTGTGCACAGCCAAAAACAGAGTTGATTAAAATTATATGAGCTCTTGATTTAGACAAGGTTCATGGATGCACGCACATTCAGGCACTCAACGAATCCTCCTGGACTGTGCTCCCAGGGCTGAGGACCGGGGGCGGGGCCAGACAAAAGCCCTAGAATTGCACCTCCAAGGGCAAACTCTTGTCTGTCTGCCAGCAGCAAAATCACACTGGGCCAGTCCTAAATATGATGCTTTTGACCCTCTCTCCCTCTCTGATATTTCCCACAGATCATTGAAACTCATGTTCGGTCTGCCACCTGAATATGGGCTCCAGCCCGGGTTCCCTAGAAAATGGGAGTCTGAGGCCAAGCCTACGTGCTGAGGCTTTGTTGGGAGGTAGGACCCCAGGGCAACAAGAGCAAGGGGGAAAGGGAGAAGGCAGGGAAGGGGGTGGGGATAAAATACCCAACTAGCTCGGGCTTCACAACCAAACAGCAGGGCGCTTGGCCAGGGGATGTCTTCCAAGAGGCTTTGTGGAGTGTGGGGGAAGGGCAGGAGCTTATCTTCTGTCTCTCATTGGGAACCCTCCTGTGCATTTTCAGTGTGTCCCCTGCCCCCCTCCAGGCAGCCGGATGCTGGGGAGCCCACATGGCATGTCTCCTCTGGAAGTGGAAAGAAACGCCACAGCATCCCCAAGTCCTGCTGGGAAGGAGCTGACTCCCTAGGGAGTTGTTCCTACCTGTATGGGGACAACTGTGCCCTAGGTCAGCCTTCACCTGGGGGCACTGAGGAGATAAACTGGGGGCCAGACCTCTTCACTAGACAAGAGGCGAGGCCCAAGGGCAGAGGGGTTGAGCCATTCTAGAGAGGCTCATAACAGGTCCAGTGGGACATTGATGGCATAAAATGCAATCATTACACGTGCTTGGAGGTAGAAGACATGAGCCATATTTGAGAAGAAACTGTCCCCTGCTGTCTTCCCATTCAAGTGAGCCTAGCACCTTTGTAAGACACTAGATAATAGTAAAAGGCCGGCTTGCAGAATTGGGCACATGAGACACGCATATAGGTTCCAAGATGGCCTACCACCGAGAAATACGTGCTGATGCTTTTAATATTTCAGGCACTATGGCCGAACATAGATCACAACCTTTATTTTTTTAAATAAAGATTTTATTTATTTATTTGTCAGAGGGACAGAGAGAGCACAAGCAGGGGGAGCGGCAGGCAGAGGGAGAAGTAGGCTTCTTCTCCCCGAGCAAGGAGCCCGATGCGGGACTCGATCCCAGGACCCTGGGATCATGACTTGAGCTGAATGCAGAGGCTTAACTGACTGAGCCACCCAAGCATCCCTGATTAAAATCTTAAAAAAAATCCTCCAGAAGTTTTTTTTTTCATATAAAATCTTCCTACATTTGAATCTCATCCAGGCCCAGGAAGTAAAAATTCTGTAGTATTCATAAGTATTATTATTCCCATCACACATGTACAGTAATGGAGACCAAGCCAGCAAGTGGCTTACTGGAACTCAGACCACACCTGCCAGACATCCTGCTCTGAGCTCACCCCAAACAGGACCCAGAGCCTGAATCTTGTGCCACGACTCCAGTTTACACGGCAGCCTGGTCTTCCTCCCGCCACCCACCAGGTCACGGTCAAGTCAAATGGACTGTGGTTGGGGCTTGATCTTCATAGCTTGTCTGTGCCCCGATACCTTACTCTGCAGGTTTTGGCAAAAGCACTAAAATTCTTCCTGAACTTCTTTGATCTCGCCCGGGCTTCAACTTTCACGTTTGTGCTAAGGAGAGAAGCAAAGATGGGATTCCACGGAAGCGAGCAGGTGGAGTTGGGTATACTGGGCTGAGCTCCAAAAGAAAGCCAAGATGTGTGAGAACTTCTTAAGCAGCTCTGGCTCTGGGGAATGCACCCGCCACAAAGGCCACTGAAAAGCCAGTCTGTTTGTGGGGTAAGATCTCCTCGCAGCAGTGTCAAAAGCAAGCGGTTGGTTAGCAAGTTTTGGTTTCTTTTATTGGGAAAAAAAAAAACATTGCTTAAGAAGAAGAATGAATAGAAATGCACCTGCTGAGTTCAAGACTTGAGTTTTCCAGTCAGTCCCTTGATTACATGGTGATCCAGCTTGCACTCAGAACAGCAATCCTGGATGCTACTGTTTCCAAATTCCTGGGTTCTCCAGAAAAGCAGAGCCAGTTCAACCTTCCTCAAAGGCACTGAGACTGGTCTCTGCCAGTTACCTCTGGGCTGGACCTTCGCCAGAGGTCAAATGGACCAGTTCCAAAAGGCTATGATTAGAACCCCAGCTTGTAGCAAGCGAGTGCGGGTGGGGGGTGTTTGGAACCTGAGTTTCCATGACAACCCACTACATGCCAGGCTGGGCTAGAAAAGTTCACTCCCATCAGGTGCTCACAACACGCCTCTGAGAGAATTACTATTACTCACAGCCAGTAGCTGGTAGAGCCAGTATTGGGCCTGAAGCCTTACTGCTTCAACATTCATGTTCTTTTCACCAAATCACACTGTGACCCCAAGTGCAGAATACCACGGACATTCTGGGTATTTGCCTCACAATCTCTGGCACTTCTGATTGTTGGCTTGCTAGCAGAGTATTTACCTTCCCGTGTTTTAATTTATATTTTCTTCGATTGCTACAAAGACTGAATACCTTTTGTTCACTGGTTATTTAACATTTTTTCTTTATGAACTGTCTTTTAGGCTCTTCGCTGATTTCTGTACTGGGGTGCTTTGTGTATTTCTTAGTGATTTGTAACCACTCTTCATATATAAAGGCTGTGTTAGTATATAAAGCTTTGTTTGCTATCATCTAATTGTGGGGGTTGAGATGCTAGAGAAAAAGAAAGTGTCTGCCCGTGTATTGCAATTTTTTTTATACCAAAGATTGTTTTTTTTTCACTCCCTGTCTTGGAAAAATGACTTTTTAGCATTTTGAGAATTCAAATGACAACTGTTTACTGATTAGCAACATTTAGTAGCTAGAAAAATAGTTTGATTTGTTAAATAAGCAGTTAAACCAATGGCAATTAGACCTTTACCCTTCTGAGTCGGTCTTGAGAAGAAATAAACCAATGAAATGAGAGCCCCTGATTGTGATGTCTAGTCCTGAGGGAGGCTCCAAGGCTCCACTCAGAGATGGGCTGGTTCTGCTGGAATAACGAGGAGATGGGGGCTGGGGGACAGAGCACATTATAAAGTCTGAGCCTTGGTCATACATTGAATGCATCTCCCTTAAAGGACACCCATCCCGAAAGATAGTCCTTTATCTCTATGATTCCCAATAAGATAGTCCTTTATCTCTATGACTCTAGTGGTATGCTAGGGCCACTTCGCACTGATGTATCGATTGTCAACATTTTCAGGAACTTTGTGAACTGATTGATAAATACAGCCGTTATTAAAAATTAAGTGATATAAACTTATACTTAATAAATCATATTGAAAACAAAGGTAATAAATACTCAAAAATCATCACTTCCTAATCATTTTACTGAATTTTGTCATTATCCATGCTTTGGGAGTTATTTACATCTATTCTATCTATACAGTAGAAATACTATCGACTTGTGGTTACTGTTTCCGACATTGCACTGGTGGCTTGAAATAGCCACGGGGCGAGCACTGACATGCAGAAATCGATAAACACTACAAAACCGGGCTTGATTTACTGTTGATTTTCTAGACTTCAGAGAGTGATGGAGGAGGAAATAGTTGTAATGCAGATTAAACTTAAAAGTGCATTATATCTGTAGTCAGCCATTACACTGGCGACAGCATCAGAACATTGAGGCAACATTCTTCCAGTGTTTGAAAACTATCATCCAGTTCAACAATGAGGTTGCCCACATCGCTGGCAAAGAAGTTCCAACTTATATTTATGCCAAAGGACAGCTGTTCATCAATTGCAACCACAGATTGGCTATAGATACAAGTTTGGCAAAAATCAATGAAAGCCTTCTCTCAGAATCAATGGGCTATACGTAATTCAACAGCGCGAACAGTGCATTTTATTATTATTTGCTAGCTGTGTGCTATACATACTTTGTATCAGTAAAATTTGTAATATTGCACATATATATATACACACATTCATATATATATATATATATATATATATATACACACACACTTGCCCCCTGGAGTGCTCCTTGTTACCATGCACATAGGACAATGGGGGTCCACGGGTGGGTAAATGGGGACAGGATGACAGGCCTCAAACAACACCCACATAAACAGGCCTCTTAATTACAAGGTAACAGAGTTCTCCATTCAGCTGCAATTTGTAAAGAGGCTAGAGCATAAAGCAACAAACTTTGGTCACGGACCCCCCACCTGATTTTGTACAGTCCTGGTGAAACACAGCATATGCATTCACTTACATATTTTCTAGGGCGCTTTTCATATTATAATGGCAGAGCTGAGCACTTGTCACAGAGACCAGAAAGCCTAATATATTTACTATCTGGCCCTTTACAGAAAATGCTAGCCGCCATCAGGCTTGAGTGAAGTGAAGGAGACCATCTGTGGGTTACTCGAGTTCATCCAAAATATTTCATAAATATTTTTCTAATTTTAATTTTATGGTATTTTTTGCCAAGCAGAAGTTTCTGATTTTATGTGTATAAATCTACCCAAATCATGCTCTCCTCTCCAATGGCTAGCCAGTTGTCAAGAGCTTTTATTCAGTACCCCATTCTTTCACCACCAATTGGAAATGCTATACTTAGTGTTTCTCTATGGGTCTACTTGTGGACGCTTTTTCTGTTCCCCCTGACTTATCTCTCTATACCAGCACCACGGTCATACTGTTTTAATTATTTCAGTTTAAAAATACAGTTGAGCTGTGAACAAATGGATTTGGACTGCATGGGTCCACTTATACATGGATTTTTTTCGGTAAATACAGCACTGTGAAAGTAGTTTCTCTTCCTTATGATACTCTTTTTTTTTTTTTTTTAAAGATTTTTAAAATTTATTTATTCAACAGATAGAGAGAGAGTGAGCCCGCACAAGCAGGGGGAGCAGCAGAGGGAGATGCAGGACTCCATCCCAGGACCCTGGGATCATGACCTGAGCCAAAGGCAGATGCTTAACCAACTGAGCCACCCAGGAACCCCTCCTTATGATATTCTTAATGACATTTTCTTTCCTCAAGCTTTCTTTACTGGAAGAATATAGTATACAATACATATACAAAATACGTGTTAACTGCTTATGTTATCAGTAGGGCTTACAGTCAACAGTAGGTTATTCGTGTTAAATTTTGGGGAGTCAGAAGTTTTTTTTTTTTAAGATTTATTTATTTATCCAAGAGAGAGAGAGAAAGAGAGAGCAGGGGAGGGGCAGAGGGAGAGGATCTTAAGCAGACTCCCCACTGACCGTGGAGCCCGATGTGGGGCTTACTCCCACAACCCTGAGAGCATGAGCTGAGCCAAAACCAAGAGTCAGATGCTTAACCGACTGAGCCACGCAAGCGCCCTGTGAGTCAGAAGGTATATGTGGATTTTTGACTCTGCCATGCGTTGGCACCCCTAACCCCTGTGCTGTACAAGGGTCGCCTGTATGTTTGAATACCTGCATTTAATTTTTTTCGATGTTCTGTTGTGATTCTCTGTGTTCATTCTTCCAGATGAGCTTTAAGTTCATTCAGTTAGGTTCCTCCCACCCCTTTAATTTCATGGTGATATTGACTGAGATTGTCTTTAAATGGTAGACTTGTGGGGCACCTGGGTGGCTCACTCGGTTAAGCAGCTGCCTTTGGCTCAGGTCATGATCTCAGGGTCCTGGGATTGAGCCCTGCGTTGGGCTCTCTGCTCAATGGGGAGTTAGCTCTTCCCTCTCCCTCTAGGCTCTCTCTCTCTCTCTCTCTCTCTCACTCTCTTGCTCTTGTTCTATCTCAAGTAAATCAATAAAATCTTTAAAACAAAAATCAACAGTAGACTTGTAAAAAGTGGCTATCTCAATGATATTGAAGCCGGAGACACAGTACAGAGGAAAACCCTTTAAAAATCAATAACCATCTATTCTAAATGCCTATTGTGTTTCAAGTGCTCTGGTGGGTCAAAAGAATAAAATAAAATAAATAAAGGGCTGTGCCCACACCCATGCTCGCTTGACTCTCAGTCCAAATGAAGCAGCCTCTCAGGAGAAACACTTTCTAGAAGTCATGCACACAGCACACAGCAGACCCCCCAAGTACAAGGCACCTGTTAGACTTCAATATTTGATTTGATCTCTATCTTATAATTAGGACGCTTAAAATAAAAAAACCAACCAAAAATATCCTAACGCCCAGATATAGGAAAACCACTGGCCACAGGGCTAAAAAGAGAAACATCAACTGAAGGCTGCCTGTGGTCACCGAGCGAGGCTCTGCCCTTGCGGCTGCGTGAGCTCAGTCAAGGTCTTTTGCGTAGATTGGAACTAGCTTCCTCTCCCACAAAATGAGGATCGAAACACTCACAATACGATTGCCGTGAGGAAGCATGTTAATAATATCACACCAAGCACTTGACACAGACTTCTAAATTTAACCCTTCCAAGGCCCTATGCAGAAGAGGCACCGAGGTTCAGAGAATGGCAATGATCTGTCAGGTCACGGCTGGCAAGTGGCAGAATATGGATCTGGTGGGCAGGCTGGCTCTGGAGCTGAACCTCTATGGCATGTCGGTTCTTTAAAAATAAGAAAATACGGGGCTCCTGGGTGGCTCAGTCGTTAAGCGTCTGCCTTGGGCTCAGGGCATGATCCCAGCGTTCTGGGATCGAGCCCCACATCGGGCTCCTCCGCTGGGAGCCTGCTTTTTCCTCTCCCACTCCCCCTCCTTGTGTTCCCTCTCTCACTGGCTGTCTCTATCTCTGTCAAATAAATAAATAAAATCTTAAAAAAATAATAAAATAAAAATAAGCAAATACACACACACACACTCATATATATATGTACCCACCTACACCCACACCCCACACACATAATACATACACATTCATGCATATACACACACCTGCATATATATATATATATATACACACACACGATACCCACTCCAATCCCTGTGCTCATACACACAGTTTGACGCCCTGCCTTATTCCTAGATAGATTCCAGGGTAAAGAAAGTCCGAATAACCTAATCCAAAGAAACTAGCTCTCCCATGGCAGATGGAACCTTTTTGCTCCTTATACACTTATGGGGAATTAAGGTATATTTGCTCCCAGGCAACATTATCGTTGTTATTTTATTTAATTGTGCAACCTAAATCTCTAAGAAAGTCTTCCATGTTTGACCTCTTGGGAAGAAATGCTCTCCCAAGGTGTATCTTTATTTTCCCCAATTTCACATGGAAATTTTCAAATAAAGACAAAATAGAGACAACAATACAGCGACTTCCCATGTCCCCATCACAGTGTCAACAATCACCAATGTCCTGCACATTTTCTTCTGTCTATCCCTGCTCACTCCCTCCACCCCATGTCCCCTGAAGTATTTATTTTTTATTTTTAAATTTTTTTTAGGTAAGGTCTACCCCAAACATGGGGCTTGACCCCGAGATCCAGGCTTGACCCCGAGATACACGCTCTACTGACTAAGCTAGCGAGGCGCCCCTCTCCTGAAGTATCTTAAAGCAAATACTAGGGGTGCCTGGCTGGCTCAGTCAGTTAAGCATTGCCTTCAGCTCAGGTTGTGATCCTGGGGTGCTGGGATGGGGTCCCACATCAGGCTCCCTGCTTAGCAGGGAGTCTGCTTCTCCCTCTTTGTCTGCCTCTGCCCCCTGCTCCTTCTCTCTCTCTCTCTCTCGCTCACTCTCTCTCTCAAATAAATAAATAAAATCTTTAAAAAAATTAAAGTAAATCCTAGATCTCATTAATACTTCACTGGTAAATAGGATCATATGTACCACTAGCGATAAGAACCTTTTTTTTTCATAAACCTTAATTCCGTATCATCATCTAGGGCTGTTTAAGTTGCTCTGATTCTCTCTCTTTTTTTTAAGGATTTTATTTATTTATTTGACAGAGAGAGAGAGAGAGACAGCCAGCGAGAGAGGGAACACAAGCAGGGAGAGTGGGAGAGGAAGAAGCAGGCTCCAAGCAGAGCAGGGAGCCCAACATGGGGCTCGATCCCAGGACCCTGGGATCAGGCCCTGAGCCGACGGCAGACACTTAATGACTGAGCCACCCAGGCGCCCCTAAGTTGCTCTGATTCTATACTGACTTTTAGCAGTGAGATCACATGACAGCAGTACTTGATGGAGAGTGCAGGAACACTGGCTATCATCCCATTCCCCTCTTTGCTACATTTTACTGCTCCCCTAGATCAGTGGGAATCTGGAAATGCTGGTGAAACCAAGGAAAACCTGGCCTGTGTGGGTTGCTGTTTTTTTGGAATCAGAGGCAAGACTAGGGGGTAAAAAAAAAGAAGAGAAATTTCAATCAGGGAGAAAAAGTGAATTCTCTGCATTCAAGAGAAATGACATAGAAGTTTTAAAAATGCCATCATCTCAGTCTATTTATGACTCTGTGAATACCAACTCTGTGAAACTAAAGCCCATCGGAGCCATGGGACAAGATACACGGTGTCGATTACAGAAAGAGGACTGGAAAGCTTGCCTGATGATATTTTTCATTTCAAGTCCATGTCTCGCAACTCCCCTCACCAGGGAAGAGGGTGGGAGGTGCCCAAGCTCTTCAGGTGGTTGTGAAAGAGCGAGGGCCCGGGACAGGGACAAACTACAGCCCTGGTGAAGCTCTCCATGCAGGGCACGGAGCTGAGTCCTCAGGGCGGAGTGGGGTGCAGGGGCAAAGAATGAAGAAGCACGCTTCGACCTGTGCCTGCCCCGCGGATCTGGCATGGCGCCCGTGTGCAGTCTAAGGGCGTGCCGAGTGAATGAGAGAAGCCCTGAGCAAAGACAGCCCTGGTGCCGCTCAAGGCCAAGGTCACTTCCAGCTGAGCAGGGGAGGACCCACAGTGCCATGTGCATCAGGGTGCTCGCAGGAGCCCCAGGTCACAAGGAGGTGCTGGGGGCTTCCCTGCACCCCAGGGGACCATGCAGGATGCCTACCTGGGCAGGGGCTGGCCTGAGTGGTACTTTGCCTTGTGCCCCAGGTGTGACCACCAATGTGGGCTCTGAGGCGAGGAGGGCAGGATGGGAGGGGGGCCGATCCTAAGTTACTTGGTCTGGGTCGTCATCTTCTACACCTTAGCCAGGTGTGTTCATCCTCATCTTACAGGAGAAAAGGCATAGCACCAAGGCTGGGTGTCATTACGGACTGAATGCTTGGATGCCCCCCAATTCATATATATTTTTTAAAGATTTTATTTATTTATTTGAGAGAGAGAGAGAGAGATAGAGAGCAGGAGCGAGGGGAGGGGCATTGGGAGAGGGAGCCTGACACGGGGCTTGGGATCATGACCTGAGCTGAAGGCAGATGCTTAACTGACTGAGCCATCCACCCACACCCCCCACCCCAATTCACATGTTGAAACCTGCCCCCAGTGTGATGGCAGTAGGAGGTGGTCCCTTAGGGAGGTGATTAGATCAGGAGGGTGGAGCCCTCGTGAATGGGGTTAGCGTCTTACTAAAAGTGACTCCAGAAAGTTAGCTTGCTGAGCTCCCACCATGTAAGGAGACAAGGAAAAGGCGACCACCTGCAACAGGTCAGAGAGCCCTCCCCAGAACCCGCCGGCGCTGGCAGCCTGATCTGGGACTCCCCCGCCTCCAGAACTGAGAGATGACTTTATGCTGTGGACAAGCTACCTAGTCTCCAGCACTGTGGTACAGCAGCTTGAACAGACTAAGACATCAGAGATGTGGGAAAAGTGGAGGCAGGAGGATCTGACCGTTCCCAGGCCTGTTCCAAACCAGATGCAGGGGACTGAGGCAGACACGTTTCCCAGAGGACTGAAACTTCCTGCTTCAGAAAGACCCAGACTTAACATTTTGAGCATTCCAGACGGAAACCTTCTAAAATGCAGCCATACTTCTCCAGAAGATGTTCTGCAAGGTGGAACCTAGGCTCTGGGCCCACTGCCACCAGCTCCCTGGCCCAGGCCTTGCGGGCTCTGGATGGCACCTGGGGTGGTCTGCGGGGTGCTTGGCTTGCATGCCCACCCTGGGCGCTGGGCTCCCTGCCGAGCCCACTCCCCAACCCTCACCGTAGGGCCCACGCCTCTTCCCCAGTCAGGGGCAAGGTCCCAGTGTGCCCGGATCCAGCACTCAGTAGAGTTCAATACAGGTGTGCGGAACACAAGAATGAATGAAAAGCCACCTGTAAGCACAACACAGCTGTGAATCAGGACGCGTGCTCCTTTCCACTCCTTGCTTGTCTCCCGGAGGAGAGTGATCCTGGGAGCAGACACACCCTTCCCTTGGCCCAGGAACTGAAGAGGAACAGGAATGACTAATCTGTGACTCAGTCTTCAAAAAATAGTTTTCAAACGAATGACATAAATCAGGTTCAATCTGACAGGAGGTGAGGATTGCTTGAGCTGGCATATTGAGAAGACATGGTTACTTAATAAACCCTGGTCTTAACGGAGACATTACAGTACTATTTCAGAGCACGCCATTGGAGCTGCGCTGGTTGGTCTGCTTGCTTAAGCAATTAAGTGAGATGCAGAGATTTGAAGGATATTGAAGTGAATCACAAAGGTACCAGCACCTCATCCCCAAAACAGGGTCTCGGAAGCAGTGTAGAGAAACGAGAACTGCACTGCTCTTTCTGGCCAGCCTGTCTTGGTATTTGCTGCATTATTCTTGGCACCAAGACTGGTGGTGACCTGGTGCTGAGAGGCCACCCTGACCCGACAACTAGGGAGGGAAAGACATGTGCTTTGGGATTGATCATGTCCTGAGCACCGACCACACTGAAAGGCAGCTCCCAGGCCTGCCTTTCTCCTGGGCCCTGGAACACTGGAATCAGTGGGAAACTTTGGTCAACTGGCATCGCCTTCTGTGGCTGAGGTCCCTAACAGACACCACCAGACTGACCCGAACGTGTCAGGGTTGGAGGTAGCCCTGCTTTGAAAGGCAGACTGGGTGAAAGCTCATTCTCACTCCCCCCCCCGCCCCCGCCAGAGAGATGCTGCTGGAACTAAGAGCAAATCCGCCTTTTGCAGAGGGAGGACACGCTAATGCCTGGGTGTGCTGAGCATGCAGCCCAGAGAGAGGCACCCATCCTGCTTGCACACAGAAAGAAGGGCTTGAAATACAGCAGCAGTGGCGGGCCCGCTTGCCTACACTTGTTTCTGCAAAGGCCAGCTGGGGAGCGGCACCTCCCTCCAGGGTAACTCTTGTGCAAATGAACTGCCGTAGGAACAGCTGCAGGAATGTGCAGACTCTCTGGACAGCGTGTCCCAGTCCCCCAAATTCCAATACGCCACCAAAGGTCAGAGCTAGAAGAGCTTTCCTGGTCCTGTCTCACCCAGCCGAAGACCCAGGTTCTAATCAGGACCAAGGATGGACACCGGCCTGTTTCGGGATTTCACACAGGGGGTGGGGGGAGCCTTGGGGGTAACCCCTGCATTGCTAAGCAGGCGTCTGCTGTAGCACACAGAGCAGCTGATCATGTGGTGATCACAGAACGTTCCGACTGGACTCATTCATTCACCAAATGGCCACTGCACACCTGTAATGACCCACAGAGCAAAGGCACTGGGAACCTGGCAGGATCCAGAAGACAAGTTTCGGGAGATCAGCGTGGAAAATGAGGGCAGGAGCCAGGGAGCTGAGGCGGTGGGAAGGGCTGTGGGGAGGTGCGTGGCATGTGATTTTGTGCTGGGTACCACGGCAACCCCCAAGCTCGGTACCTGCACTTGGGAGAATCATCATGGCGTAAATAGATTTCCTCCCAGTGCCCACCCCTGGAGGACCCCAGGGAGAGCTTGTCCACACTGTGGCTTTCGCTACCAGCTACTTGCTGACAACACTTGAACGTGTATTTCCAGCCCCGACCTCCACCTTGACAACCAGGTACACATCTCCACCTGGATTTGTCACAGGTAGCCCCACCCCCAACTGAGTTCCTGATCTTCTCTCCAGCACCCCCACCCCTGCAATGTTGCATATCCAGGAAACTGTTAAGTCCATTCTTGCACTGCACAGAACAAAACTTCTGGAGTCATCGATGCCCCCTCTCTTCTCTGGTAGCCCTCTGATCTGTCGGCCACTGCTTTTGCAATCTGACTGCTTCGAATATCTCTACTGCTACCACCCTGGTCTGAGTCACCTTCTCTCCTATTGTGATGACCTCTTAACTGGCCTCCCTGCCTCTGAGCCTCTCCCCCTCTCCAACCACACTTAGGGTAGTCTAACCAAGCTGTCAGAGTGAGCCTATTAACACAGAAGTTCAGATCATCTCTCTACTCTGCTTAAAATCCCCCAGTGGCTTCCCATCAATCCTTGTGATGGCCTAAAAAGCCCGGCGCCCTCTGGTCTTGCAGGATCTGGTGTACCACTTGACACACCCCAACAGCACCTGCATGTTGATACACCCGCCCATGGAAAGTGCTAGTCTGGAGGGTCTGGGATCTCCTGGGCACCTGTGATCTCGCCACCCACCCCACCCCTGCAGGAGGAGGACAGCTCCAGCGGGTCAGGAAGAGGAGTGGGATGTGGACAGGCTAGAGATGGGGAAGGGGTCACCTCAGGTCAGCAAGACCCCCTCCAGGATGTGGACGAGCCACTTGGGCCACTGCCTCAGAGAGGGGCACTTCCTCTCATAGGTCTCAGAGAGCATCTCGCTCCGCTCTGTTTCCCAGCCAGCCGAGGACACCGAGGCCCAGGGAGTGACCCTGACTTGCAAAGTTCTTAGAAGTGTAAATAACCATCTACGAGAATCACAGCAGTGTGCACGCTCTTCCCTGCTACAGACACGGGCCTCGGACAGACAAGTTGGGCCGTGTGAACACACAGCTCAAGGGAAGCATGTGCCTGCGTGGGTGCGGCCGCCAGCCTCTGTCGTGCCGGCCCCCCGGGGCAAGCGGCGGTGCTGACGGGCGCTGGAAGTCTGCCTGTGCCCGCAGAGCAGGGAACGCTTGAGGATGCAAGTGGCAGGAGACGTCGGGCCTTAACTTTTAACAGCAGGCCAGGCACTCCGGGGCTTTTAAAAAGAATTCAGGAGTTTCTGACTTTTAAAATACGTGAATTTCCAGTGATTTAAAATTTTGCATTTTTGTATTTTTAGACTTTGTTACAGTAATGTCTTTTCAAAATAGCCATTTATTATCCTAAAGGCAGAAAGAAAGTGATTGAGGGGGAGCAGGGGAACCTTTTAGATGACTTGATCATTTAAAGTCAATTTTCTACATAAGGCAAGTCAATGCTCTTTTCTTCTCCCTGGTTGAAAAAAAAAAATCCCCCGAAACTGTGCCTCATGAAAAATTCAGAAAAGGAACAGGGCAGAAGGTTCTAGCATGATCAAGAAGTAGGCCCCTGGGAACAACAGAAAAGTGAAAGCAAACCTCAGGGAAACGTCTCCACAGAGAAGCAAGACTGGAGCCTAGTCCTTGCCTTTCACCATGAGTCTGAATCTGACAGAGAGAGAGAGATGAAGACGTCAGAGACCGCTGTCGGTGACCACAGCAGAAGACGTAATGATTATCCTCGTTTTCTCTCCCGGTGTATCCACATCACCTCCATCAGTGCCTGGCCCAAAGTAGGAATTTAATAAAGACTGCTTCAAGAAATGGTTATGAGCCAAAAAGAGAGTGACAAAAGACTGCCTTTCCAGAGAAAAAAACAATCTGAGGGCAAAATTAAGAAACCCCTTCCATTTACAATAGCATCAGAAAGAACAAAATACTGAGGGACAAATGTCACCAGGGAAGCACGAGACGTGTGGACTGAAAACCACAAAACAACGCTGAAAGAAAGGGAAGAAGACCGAAATAAAGGAAAAGACATTCATATCCATGGATTGGAACACTCAATATTGTTAAGATGGCAATATTCCCCAAATTGAACTAGACTCAGTGAAATTTCTATCAAAATTCCAACTACTTCCCCTCCAACCCCAGAAAGCGACAAGATGATCCTATAATTTGTATGGAATTGCAACGGACCCAGAATCACCAAAACAAAGCTGGAGATAGTTCCCAATGGTGAAACTTGCTACAAAAGCTACGGTAATCAAAACAGCGTGGTACTGCCCCAGGGACAGGTGAACAGACCAGCAGACTAGACCCAAGAGTCCAGAAATAAACTCATAAACCTATAGCCAATTAATTTTCAACAAGGGTGCCAAAATCACCCAATGGAGGATGGAACACTTTTTTTTTTTTTTT